>NC_047110.1:18944299-19199299 GCF_902500255.1 Thalassophryne amazonica | reverse complement strand
TAGCTCCCCCCTCCCCGTCCCATTTCCTTCACACAATAAGAAACATGACTAACCGCTAATGAAGAACGAGTTTCGTTAGTGGTTTGGGATTGCTGTGACAGACGTGGAACAAGTGACTGCACGCTGCAAAGTTTCTCTAAAGCCCAATGCAACAAAACGCAGCCGCACAACAAACTTATTCCAGCATCTAAAACAGAGGCATCCAGCTGCGTGGGAGAAATGCCACACTTTACGAGGGGAACAACAAACTCCCGCTAAAAAGCAGCTTACTCTGATGGAATCATTTACCCAAGTGTATTTTTGAAATCAAAAGAACAGTTGGAGCTTCAGTTCCAGGAGATAAGTAGGGGTTAGTTTTGTTAAGTTTTTCATAAAATAAAAGCAAGACTTGTTTTGAGTTATCGCTGTCATTTGTAGTAAATGTTTTCTTTTAAAAAAAAGTAGGGGGGATAAATTGGAAAAAATCGAAAGTCAAATTTTTTGGAGATTTTATTTTTAGGCCAAATTGCCCAGGCCTATCCTGTATGTTTGAAAATTCTTTGTTGTACTTTGCTTGTTTGATCTCTGTTACTGTTAGAATGGCCAAATTAGTTGGTCACCCCTCTGAGTCTAGTCTGCTTGAGGTTTCTTCCTTAAAAAAAACAGCAGAGGGAGGTTTTTTTTTTTTTTTTACCACTGTTGCCTACATGCTTGCTCGGGGGGTTGATAAGCCCTTGTGAAGCACCTTGGGTTGACGTATGTTATGATTTGGTGTTATATAAATAAACTGATTTGACTTGAACATCCATCCATCCATCCATTTTCTTCCGCTTATCCTAGGTCGGGTCGCAGGGGCAGCAGCTCAAGCAAAGCCGCCCAGACCTCCCGATCCACACACACCTCCCCCAGCTCCTCCGGGGGAACCTCGAGGCGTTCCCAAGCCAGCTGAGAGACGTAGTCCCTCCAGTGTGATCTGGGTCTTGCCCGGGGCCTCCTCCCGATGGGACGTGCCCAGAACACCTCTCCAGCGAGGCGTCCAGGGGGCATCCGGAAAAGATGCCCGAGCCACCTCAGTTGGCTCCTTTCGATGTGGAGGAGCAGCGGATCGACTCAGAGTTCCTCCCGAGTGACAGAGCTCCTCACCCTATCTCTAAAGGAGCGCCCAGCCACTCTGCGGAGGAAACTCATCTCGGCCGCTTGTACTCGCGATCTTGTTAGTTCGGTCATGAGCCAAATTTCATGACCATAGGTGAGGATTGCAATGCAATGCTAAAATACTCTTGGCTGTATGAGCCTTGTGTTCTTTATAATTTGCAGTTGTTTAATTAATTGTTAAGATCCTGTTGTTTTACTTACAATTTGTGCATGTTCAATGAAGCCCTTTTATTAATCAGTCAATCAAAAACAATATTTACGTTTTAACAGCATTTACAGGAGGCTTGCGTGTACATGAGCTTTTGACAAATTAAGGAATATTTGTAGCTCACCCTCTGTGCATTTGCTGGTATTAATGAGATAAATTTAACTCCATAGGGAGTTAGCACTGAGTTAGCGGACGTTAGCGTGCACGCTAATGCCGTAAAATGTGTTATCAGGTTACAAAAAGAGCATTTTTAGTTTTAGAAGTATTTATTTCTGGCTGTCTTTTACATAATAAATGACAAAGAGGATATATTTACACACAAATGTGTGGGAATGGGAATGTTTATCACAAAAGAGTTTTGCAGCTAGCTACCAGTCTGTGATGTCACCATACTAACATCTGCAAAATAAATTCAGAAGTGTTATTTGGTTCCAAAAATGGCGTTTTCAGTTTTAGAAGTGTTTATTTTTCACTAGCTTTTACATAATACATATGAGAGACATGTATATAAACAAAGCAAAGCGGTTTTGAACAGACCAGCCACTGATGTCACGGGACAGCTCTACTCTGATTGGCTGTCATCCCCCGCCACGCAAAAACAAAAGATTCAAACAGAATGTGACCTTTTAACCTCTTAAAATATGACAAGGTTATCCATCTCTGAACTTGTTCAAAGTCTGTGTCCCAAGAATGTTCCCTGTGAATTTGAAGACTGTGGCAGTAATAGAACTGGACTTATGCTGGACACAGACAGACAGACGGACGCAAGGACTTCACAATACCCGATGGCCATATGTTGTCCTCGGGTAAGAAGTGAACATTATAAGAGTTGCTAACTGCAAATGTTCATGCAGAACTCATCCTCAAACTCAGGACAATATTTAAACAACAAGTCTGACAATCTCAATTTTATTTGTTTGTTCAGAGTAAATTTGGGATAACATTTGGTTGCAGTCCAAATAGAGTTAAATACACTCTGTTATAGAGTGAAATCAGCTCTACCGTCTTGTCAAATCACATTATTCAGCTCCAACAAGAGTCTTCAACAGCATGATCGATGTTGATTTTACCCTGTGATAGAGTTGATTTTGCACTGTGAGAGAGTATATTTAACTCTCTTTGGACTGGGACCAAATGTTATCCTGGCAGAGTGTATTTTACTTGCTGTGTTTGTAGCAATCTGTTGTTCTGTCTGTCTTCCACATATTTTCAGTGTCACAGATTCACACATTGTCCCTCGTGTGTTTATTTTGGGGTTTAACTAGTTCACTAACTGCTGTGGCAGCCTGAGTGGGAGGGGCCTGGTAAACACAAGAAGTAAGAGAGAGAGAGAGAGAGAGAGAGCATTGCTATAAAAGAGAGTGTTGGAGCTGTCTGTGACGCAGACTCACTGATTCACTGACAGAAATAGATACACCACAGACTGAAGCAGAGGTCCTCGACCTGAACACCTTACGACCCCTCGTGCCTTTAACTGCTCATTTTCAGGCACCTGGACGTGGAGGTTCGAGAACTGGTGAGGATCCAGGTTTTTTTGGACATTGCCTTTGTTTTTCCACGAGACTTCTTCAAATAAGGCAGAAGCGGAAAAGTTGCAAACAAGCTCCTTTTGCTCGAACCTCGTGTCTCCTTTTACCTTTGTGGTCTCATTCACCAATGGCTGAGGTGCGTCAGATGCCTGTGGCGGCATCGGGCTTCCACGTCCTGTCAGCCCACCTCATGGCTTCGGCCATGGAGGAGTTTCCTCAGCAGCTGCCAGTCCCAAAGGGCCCTGCTAGGGGCAAATGCCGCTCCCGGCGCCCTCGGGAGGCACGCTGTAAGACGCAGCCTGTCACCTTTGCTGAGATAGCAGAAGTTGAGGAAGAGGGCTCGTCCCCGGTGGAGGAGGAAAGGGCTCGCCGCTCCTTCCTGCAGTCCCTGGAGAACCTGCGGAGGAGCACACAAACCCTCCACAGCTCGCCATCGGCCCAGCACAGCTGCAGGACCACGGCCGCACACAGCAATATGGACTCCAGTGACTCCGACTCCACCCAGTGAGGGTCCGATAGCAGCCACCTCCTGGTGTAACGCTCCTCGCCTTGACGCCGCTTCAGATGGAGGCCAACTGAACTGAACCAAACTGGCCTGTAGACCAGCATGTGTGTGTATGTGTGTGTGGATGTTGGATGTGTGAAAGCTGAAGTACAGCTAATTATATACTAACACATGGACACAGAGTACTGTGTGTATTTGTACATATCTCAGCGCAGGCTGGCTCCACTGCCATACAGATACGATCAGTGTAAATGTAGCACGCGACACAGTGAACGCAACACTTTGATTTCTTCTCTGCTGTAGATGTTCAAGATGATTTTTTGTTTTTTGTTTTTTACTTTTCAGTGTGATATAAGTATTTTATTTCCATTTGAACACTTTTCTTTGATTAAAAAATAACACAAGTGGAGAAAATGTTTGTATTTTTACTGTTGTACTGTGCATTGAAGTCACATCACAAAGTTTCTTAAGAATCTGACCTGATTTTCCAAGATCATGTTGAATTAAATCTGCGGTTCCTACGAAGAAACAGAAATCCTTCATCATGTTTTTATTTATTCTGTTGTGTTCAAAGGTGGACTTCTCCACATGATATTTTATTGTTCTTTCTCATTTCAAAAGTCACCTTGACTTTCAAAGAACACTGTTTTACTTTATTCATATATCTTACAATGGTTGTCACATACTTTAATAAATGTTTTTAAACATTTCCAGTCATCTCACTTCTATTTCATGCATTTATAAAAAGAAAATAGTACCATGAATGAGCTCTTTATCCTCATGTCAGCGGATAAATTTGACATTTTATTATTTACAGAACAAACACTTTAATGGAGAGGTGACATGCAGGTTGTCCACTAACCAATGAGTCACCTAGTTCAGTCCCATATTGTTGTGAAGGTCTCTGAGCGACAGTAAACCATGAAAACCTGTTGACTTTGGGCCATGCTGACCCACACCCTAAAAATATTGCACTTGCTCAACTTAAAACATTTTGCATGGATTTTTTTTAAGAAGGCATGCACATAACTGGTACACATGGTGCTTGTGCGTGCTATGAAGAAATGATGTGCACTGTAGGGAAGCACTTCATAGGAGGAACGCAATGACTTTCATTTATTTTTAGCACAAACAAGCACAATGAGTACCAGTTATGTGGACCCCAGTTTATAATCCCAACTCAGCCATTGCTGAGTAAATGCAATGAGACTTATAGTCAGACTAACCCAAGTTTAACAAAGAATGCAGTCAAGTGGCTTAACACACTTGATTTGCTTTGTCCTTTGAAAGGTTACTTACGTTCAACCCACTTAAACGTTTTGGTGTAGTTTGGTATCCAAAGTATTTCATTTAAGTTATTGTAACTTCTTTATTTTACCTCCATTCTACTCAGAAATGTCCATGCAAGTTGTTACCTTTAGCAGCTGTGACAGCTTGAGAAAACGTATGAAAAACGAAACAAAATTTTATTCGTTCATGCGTGTTTTTGTCCTGTACACAATCTTTTCTCATTCATTAAATGCGTTCCTTGTTAGCTGATCTCAGGAGAGCCTGTTGGAAAATTTTGTACATGTTCAATACTTTGGGCGGACATCGGGCGGAGAGCTTCCACGGTCATTGCACATTTGTTTACTGTTTTGCCCTGTACTTGTTTGTAGCTTACCAGTAGGTGTCCGGAAAACATTAGTTTTATCGGTTTATCTATCTGCGCTGTCCACTCATTCCATCAGAGCCCCAAATAAACTGGAGACCGATGGATTAGGCGATTGTAGCCACCGTACACGTTATTTCAACCCGTTGGTAATCAGTTTACTCAGTCCATCACAGTGTGACTACACCTTTAATTTTGTGAAGGTTTTTAAAAATTTCTTTCACTTTAATTTAACCAGGTTTTACAAGGGAGACCTGGACAATTATAAAGTTTCCAACTCACCTAACCTGCATGTCTTTAAATGTGGGAGGAAGCCGGAGCACTCGGAGGAAAACCACACAAAAACAGGGAGAACATGTAAACTCCACACAGAAAGGTCGCAGGCGGGAATTGACCGCATGACCTTCTTGCTGTGAGGCAACAGTGCTAACCACTAGTCCACCATGCTGCAAAGTAAGTTAGAATAAGTTTGAATAAACTATATGCTGCAGTTCCCATTCTATGATCAAACTGTTTCTTTTTAAACAATTATAACACATGTCCAACAGTTTTTTTTTAAACTGAACAATTTTTTATCAACATCTTGTAAGTTATGAACTTAGTAAAATGTGAACATACAGAAATAAAGAGGAGCACACTGTGATTTACAGGACAATTTAATCTGATGATGGAAACAGTACGAGGGTCAAACCCTCAGCTGTGAGAAAAGATGACTGTGGTCCTTAAATCTTTCTGGATGATGACTGTACATATCACAAGAAGCAATTTATAAAAAGCCTTGCTTTTTTTTGTCTGTTTAAATTTTATACTGTAAGCCCAGAACACATTAAAAAAGCATAGAAGACAGAGAAAAGTGGTAGGTCACCTTTACAGATTGCCCTTTTCCGTGTTATTACTATAAACTGATGCCGATCCATTATGTCAACACTTTAGCGGGGTCTGCAGCGCGCTCTCTGGGCTGCTGACGCACTTATGGACATGCACTAACAGCTCGCCACAACAACCCTGCTCGGAGCAGCGCTGAGATAAAACTGCTGCAGCCGTCTAACTGCTCTCATCTCAAAGTACAAAATGTCTAACAAAGAAATGATTCACACAAGCGACAATGACCAGACAACCATTTAAGGTGAAAACAGCCTGAAAATTTAAAGCCCAATGGGAATGTTTATCACATTTCTTCAGCTGAGAGAACATGAACAAACAATTAATTCTCAACATCAACTTCTAGCTTCATAAACAAAACAAAAAAAAAAAAAACAAGAAGGGGTAATGAAAGCGAGAAACACCCACCCATCATGTTTATCACAGACTCGTACAAATGTGTTGGGAAAGTGTAGGAACACGGACCCACAACAGGGGGCGCAAATGAACGGACAATAGAGAAAGTCAAATACAACACTTTACTGTTGTGAAAATGCACAACAAACACGATGGATCACAATAGAATGAAAAGAAGTCAATTCACAAAAGGTGTCATGTGGGCAGGTTCGAAGATAGGAGACGTCTGTCAAAAGTAGAACCGGAACCACACGATTTCCTCCGCCACCGA
This sequence comes from Thalassophryne amazonica, assembly GCF_902500255.1. NCBI lineage: Eukaryota > Metazoa > Chordata > Actinopteri > Batrachoidiformes > Batrachoididae > Thalassophryne > Thalassophryne amazonica. Next base: position 19,192,723 of record NC_047110.1, on the reverse strand, counting down.
AACCCCGGGAATACTGGAGCCGCCAAGTCCCGAACTCCCAGGTGGCCACTGCCTCCGCGTGTCGGATCTGGTACTGCTGGCGAGGAACAAAAACAGTTAGATGTGGGTGCGTGTGCACCCAGTAATCCGTGAGGTGGAAAAACACCTCCACCTCTCGTTGGAAGAATCTCTGTCAGTCAACACAAAAGTAGCAAAGAGTTACTGTCACAGAATACAGTCTGCTGAGAACGTTACCTTCAAGGTAGAGCGATATCTCGGCAAAGAGGTGGAGATGCCGTCTTGCTGTTATACCACTGCAGATCAGATGATTGGTGACAGCTGTCGTAGGTGATAAGTGACAGCTGTCACCCCGGCTGCTCCTGTGAGGCGGCAGCACCCTCTGGTGCCTGGAGCCCGCACTCCAGGCTGGGCGCCCTCTGGTGGTGGTGGGCCAGCAGTACCTCCTCTTCAGCGGCCCACACAACAGGACCCCCCCCCTCAACGGGCGCCTCCTGGCGCCCGACCAGGCTTGTCCGGGTGGCGGCGGTAGAAATCGGCCAGGAGGGCCGGGTCCAGGATGAAGCTCCTCTTCACCCAGGAGCGTTCTTCGGGGCCGTACCCCTCCCAGTCCACCAAGTACTGGAAGCCCCGGCCCATCCTTCGGACATCCAAAAGCCGGCGCACAGTCCAAGCCGGCTCGCCATCGATGATCCGGGCAGGAGGTGGTGCCGGACCCGGAGTACAGAGGGGTGAGGTGTGATATGGCTTAATCCTGGATACGTGGAAAATGGGATGGATCCGCAGTGAGGCTGGAAGCTGAAGCCTCACTGCGGCTGGACTGATGATCTTGAGGATCTTGAATGGACCTATGTATCGTTCCTGCAACTTAGGGGAGGCCGCTTGTAGGGGAATGTCCTTAGTAGACAACCACACTTCCTGCCCTGGACGATACTTAGGGGCCGGGGTCCGCCGACGGTCTGCATGGGCCTTTGTCCTCATCCGGGCCCTCAGTAAAACAGAACGGGCGGCACGCCACACCCGACGGCACTTCCGCAGGTGGGCCTGGACCGAGGGCACACCGACCTCTCCCTCAACCACCGGAAACAACGGGGGCTGGTACCCCAGACACACCTCGAAAGGGGAGAGGCCGGTGGCTGACGACACTTGGCTGTTATGGGCATACTCGATCCAGGCCAGATGGGTACTCCAGGCCGCCGGGTGCGCGGCTGTCACGCAACGCAGGGCCTGCTCCATCTACTGATTGGCCCGTTCTGCTTGCCCGTTGGTCTGGGGATGATACCCGGATGAGAGACTTACCGTGGCCCCCAGTTCCCGGCAGAAGCTCCTCCAGACGTGCGAGGAGAACTGGGGACCGCGATCGGAGACGATGTCTGTTGGGATTCCATGCAGCCGGACGACGTGGTGGACCAGGAGGTCCGCTGTCTCCTGGGCCGTCGGGAGCTTCGGGAGGGCCACGAAGTGGGCCGCCTTGGAGAATCGGTCCACTACCGTGAGGATGGTGGTGTTGCCCTGGGACGGAGGGAGGCCCGTGACAAAATCCAGGCCGATGTGGGACCAGGGGCGATGGGGCACGGGCAGCGGCTGTAGCAGTCCCGAAGCCCTGCGATGGTCAGCCTTGCCCCTGGCGCAGGTGGTGCAGGCCTGGATATAATCCCGGACGTCGGCCTCTAGGGACGCCCACCAGAAGCGCTGCCGGACAACTGCCACGGTTCGTCGCACCCCTGGATGACAGGAGAGCTTAGAGCCGTGACAAAAGTCCAGGACTGCAGCCCTAGCTTCTGGTGGGACGTAAAGTCTGTTCTTCGGCCCAGTTCCCGGGGTCCGGGCTTCGTGCCAGGGCCTCCCGGACGGTCTTCTCCACGTCCCAGGTGAGGGTGGCCACGATAGTGGACTCTGGGATGATGGGCTCCGGTGGATCCGACAACTCCGTTTTGACTTCATCTTCATGTACCCGGGACAAAGCATCCGATCTCTGGTTTTTGGTCCCGGGACGGTAGGTGATCCTGAAGTCAAAACGGCCGAAGAACAGTGACCAGCGGGCTTGCCTGGGGTTCAGCCGCTTGGCGGTCCTGATATACTCCAGGTTCCGGTGGTCAGTGAAAACCGTGAATGGCATGGACGTTCCCTCCAACAGATGTCTCCACTCTTCAAGGGCCTCTTTCACCGCAAGGAGTTCTCGATTGCCGACGTCACAGTTCCGTTCGGCCGGGGTCAACCTGCGGGAAAAATAGGCACACGGGTGAAGGACCTTATCGGTCTTCCCGCTCTGGGACAGCACAGCTCCTATCCCTGAGTCCGAGGCGTCCACTTCAACCACTAACTGGCGACTAGGATCGGGCTGCACCAGAACAGGTGCAGACGAGAAGCGCCGTTTCAACTCCTTGAACGCGGCATCGCAACGATCCGACCAGGTGAAGGGGACTTTTGGTGAGGTCAGGGCTGTCAGGGGGCTAACTACCTGACTGTAGCCCTTAATGAACCTCCTGTAGAAATTAGCAAAGCCGAGGAACTGTTGCAGCTTCCTACGGCTAGTGGGTTGGGGCCAGTCTCTCACCGCCGCAACCTTGGCCGGATCAGGAGCGACGGAGTTGGGGGAGACGATAAACCCCAGGAAGGACAAAGATGTGCGGTGGAACTCACACTTCTCGCCCTTCACAAACAGCCGGTTCTCCAACAACCGCTGCAGGACCTGACGTACATGCCGGAACATGGGTCTCAGGATCCGGAGAAAAGATGAGTATATCGTCTAGATATACGAAGACGAATCGGTGCAGGAAATCCCGCAAGACAACATTAACCAAAGCTTGGAACGTCGCGGGGGCGTTTGTGAGGCCGAATGGCATGACCAGGTACTCAAAGTGACCTAAGGGGGTGTTAAATGCCGTCTTCCACTCGTCTCCCTTCCGGATCCGAACCAGGTGATACGCATTTCTAAGATCGAGCTTAGTGAATATTTGGGCTCCATGCAGGGGCGTGAACACTGAATCTAACAGGGGCAATGGGTATCGATTACGAACCGTGATTTCGTTCAGCCCCCTATAATCAATGCATGGACGAAGTCCGCCATCTTTTTTACCCACAAAAAAAAAACCTGCACCCATCGGGGAGGTGGAATTCCGGATCAACCCGGCGGCTAAAGAGTCCCGGATGTAGGTCTCCATTGATTCGCGCTCAGGCCGTGAGAGGTTGTACAGCCTACTGGACGGGAACTCACCGCCTGGAACCAAATCAATGGCACAATCGTACGGACGGTGGGGGGGAAGAGTGAGCGCCAGATCCTTGCTGAACACATCAACAAGGTCGTGGTACTCCACCGGCACCGTCCCTAGATTGGGCGGGACTCTGACCCTCTCCTTAGCCTGAGAACCGGGAGGAACCGAGGAACCTAAACATACCCGATGGCAGGTCTCGCTCCACTGAACCACTACCCCGGACGGCCAATCGATCCGGGGATTGTGTTTTAACATCCAGGGGAACCCCAAGATCACACGGGAGGTAGTAGGAGTCACAAAAAACTCGATCTCCTCCCGGTGATTTCCTGACACCACCAGAGTTACAGGTGGTGTCTTATGTGTGATTGGAGGGAGTAGGGAGCCATCTAGTGCCCGCACCTGCACAGGCGAGGTACGCGCCACCAGAGGGAGCCCTATCTCCCTGGCCCATCTGCTGTCTAACAGATTCCCTTCAGAGCCCGTGTCCACCAGTGCTGGGGCCTTCAGGGTTAAATCCTCATAAAGGATTGTCACTGGGAGTCGTGTGGCAATGTGGGTGTGTCCCACGTGAATGTCTCGGCCCACCCCTAGCCCAGTGTCTAGGGGCGGGCGTTGGTGTTTAACCGCTCGGGGCAGTCTCTGACCTGATGCTCTATCGAGCCACAAACAAAACACGCTCCGCGGGCCAGCCTCCTCTGTCTATCTGGTGTCCTAAATGTGGCCCTGCTCGTGTCCATAGCTTCGTCAGCAGGGGGAGCTGTAACCACACGGAGCGCAGGAGCCGTGGAGCGTGGGGAGGGCGGAACGCGGTCGGAACCGGAAGGGAGAGGGACGGCGCGTGCCCGGCCACGCCCTTCGTCTCGTTCACGACAGCGTTCTTCTAACCGATTGTCTAAGCGTATGACTAGATCAATAAGCCCATCTAAATCCTGCGGTTCGTCCTTAGCCACCAGGTGCTCCTTTAGAACCAATGACAGTCCGTTTACAAAGGCGGCGCGGAGGGCAGTGCTATTCCAGCCGGACCTCGCAGCCGCAATGCGGAAGTCGACTGCATAGGCAGCTGCGCTCCGGCGCCCCTGTCTCATTGACAGCAACACGGCTGAAGCGGTCTCTCCTCTATTTGGGTGATCGAACACTGTTCTGAACTCCCTCACAAACCCATCATATATCTGAAGGAGCCGTGAATTCTGTTCCCAGAGCGCTGTAGCCCAAGCGCGTGCCTCACCACGACGCAGATTTATTACATAAGCTATTTTGCTGGCATCTGCCGCGTACATGACAGGACGTTGTGCGAAGACGAGCGAACACTGCATAAGGAAGTCCGCGCACGTCTCCACACAACCTCCGTACGGCTCTGGCGGGCTTATGTATGCTTCTGGGGAAGGTGGAAGGGGTCGTTGAACGACCTGTGGAACGTCACTGTTACGCACAGGGTCAACAGGAGGGAGAGCCGCAGCATCGCCCTGAGGGCGCACTTCCACCTGCGCAGCGAGAGCCTCCACCCTGCGGTTAAGGAGGACGTTCTGCTCGGTCATTAAATCCAACCGAGCCGTGAAAGCGGTGAGGATTCGCTGCAACTCACCGATCATTCCTCCTGTGGACGCCTGTGCGCCCTGTTCTTCCATTGGCCGTTCAACAGCCGGTTGACGCCCCTCGGGATCCATGACGTTGGCCGAGATATCCTGTTGGGAAAGTGTAGGAACACGGACCCACAACAGGGGGCGCAAATGAACGGACAATAGAGAAAGTCAAATACAACACTTTACTGTTGTGAAAATGCACAACAAACACGATGGATCACAATAGAATGAAAAGAAGTCAATTCACAAAAGGTGTCATGTGGGCAGGTTCGAAGATAGGAGACGTCTGTCAAAAGTAGAACCGGAACCACACGATTTCCTCCGCCACCGAAACCCCGGGAATACTGGAGCCGCCAAGTCCCGAACTCCCAGGTGGCCACTGCCTCCGCGTGTCGGATCTGGTACTGCTGGCGAGGAACAAAAACAGTTAGATGTGGGTGCGTGTGCACCCAGTAATCCGTGAGGTGGAAAAACACCTCCACCTCTCGTTGGAAGAATCTCTGTCAGTCAACACAAAAGTAGCAAAGAGTTACTGTCACAGAATACAGTCTGCTGAGAACGTTACCTTCAAGGTAGAGCGATATCTCGGCAAAGAGGTGGAGATGCCGTCTTGCTGTTATACCACTGCAGATCAGATGATTGGTGACAGCTGTCGTAGGTGATAAGTGACAGCTGTCACCCCGGCTGCTCCTGTGAGGCGGCAGCGCCCTCTGGTGCCTGGAGCCCGCACTCCAGGCTGGGCGCCCTCTGGTGGTGGTGGGCCAGCAGTACCTCCTCTTCAGCGGCCCACACAACACAAATGTAGTGGTACTGCAGTATGTACTTCTTTGAGCCTGGTTCTGCTGGAGGTTTCTTCCTGTTAAAAGGGAGTTTTTCCTTCCCACTGTCGCCAAGTGCTTGCTCACAGGGGATCGTTTTGACCATTGGGGTTTTTCCGTAATTAATGTATGGCTTTGCCTTACAATATAAAGCGCCTTGGGGCAACAGTTTGTTGTGATTTGGCGCTATATAAATAAAATTGATTTGATTTGATTTGATTTGTGTGGCCTTGACATTTAAGCAATTATGTCCAAACCTGAAACACGTTTCCCCTGATTAACACAGAACCCTTATGTCATATTTAGTTTGTATTAGTGACCTTGGAAGGTCACCCAAGTTCAGATGGTCATGTGACCAACAGGAACGTGATATACATCTTCATATTAGTGTTTCACAGTAGTCAGTTATCTATAACCAATTACTGTATTTTCCTGAGTATGAGTCGCACCTGCTAAAAAATGCCTCTTGAAAGTGAAGAATCCATGTGTACAGTGTATCTGGAAAGTATTTTCCACATTTTGTTATTTAGGGTCTACTTCTGACCAATGCAGAGTCTCTACATCTGCCACAGTCTGGGTGCCGGACTGTGGCTGCCCACTGCAACTAGTGGTTGGATTGTGTAGAACTGTAATTAGGATGGGTTAAGGACAAATTTCGTTGTATTATCAATGAAATGTTGTATTGTCTTTCTACATATACATGTAAAATGACAATAAAAGGCTATATTATTATTATTATTATTAGATTATTATTGTTATGTTACAGCCTTATTCCAAAATGGAGTAAATTCATTTTTCCCTCAAAATTCTACTCACACAACCCCATAATGATAACGTGAAACAGTTTTTTTGCAAATTTATTAATAATAAAACTAAGAAATAACATTCATTCATTCATTCATTCATCTTCTACCACTTAGTCCAATTAAGGGTTGCGGGGGCTGGAGCCTATCCCAGCAGCCATAGAGCGCAAGGTGGGGTACACCCAGGACAGCACGCCAGTCTGTCGCAGGGCCACAAACAGACAAAACAAACACAGACACACCCACACACACAGCGCCGACGGAGGGTTTTCCAGCAGCCGCGGAGCTGACAGGCCTCGAAGGCGGGCTGATGAGCGCTGTTGGAGGGTTTTCCAGCAGCAGCAGCTGCGGAGCGATGGGCCTTGAAGGCGGGCCAAACCCCCCGCATTCAGTCAGTGTAGTTACTGCCCATAAGGTACAACCTTTTTTCCTAACTGTACAAAATGCCAAAAAAAGCCTTAAGTAGTGAAGATCTGGATGAGATCAAACTCTCCCTGAATTTCATGTCAGATGAACTCAGTGGAGTGGTTAAAAAGCAAACCGAACTGCCTGGTTTATTGAAGGAGGTGCGTGATCTCAAAAAAATCTTGCAAGAGAAAGACAATAAAATCAGATCACTGGAAAATCGTGTCGATGACCTTGAGCAACAAATGAGGATGGAGGAAGTAATTGTTTCAGGACTGAACATTAAGCATCAGACATATGCTCGGGCCACTGCTGTGGGCAGCGGTGCCGATGAAGCAGATGACACGTGAGAAGAAACTCAGTCCCTGGAGCAACAGGTTGTTCAGTTTTTTTCTTCCAGCGATATCCACATTAATACTACTGATATTGCTGATTGCCATTCAGTTGCAATATGAGACAAAATGGCGAAACCGGTGATCATCATCCGGTTTGTAAATAGAAAGTTTAAGAATGAATTGTTAAGGCAAACAAAAAAGTTGAAAGGAACTGAGGTGTATGTGAACGAACATTTGACAAAGAAAATTGCGGAGATTGCAGGACAAGCCAGAGTCCTTCGCAAGCAGAAAAAAATTCAAGCGACATGGACCAGGAACTGTAAAGTGTGGATCAAACTAAATGGAACTCCATAGAAAGCGAAGGCCATAATGATAAGAGAGCTTGTGGATTTGGATAAATTTAAATGATTGCTCCTTTTGGATGAACATATTCCTTATTGTTTCGATATTGTTTATTTGAAGGGATTTTGGTATGTTTTTGTTTCATTTTCCTTTTTTGTTATGAGACAATTCTTGGCTAAATCCATATCACATACTGGTTTACATGAAATAGCCATATCATATTTAGCCGCATTTTTGGTTTGTCGATTACAACCCTTTTATGATGTCAATTGATTCTTTTCAACTTGCTTCTGCACAGGAGCTTGATCTAAAAGTGTTTGATTATTCTGAACACAAATCTCATAGCATTGATTACAATATAGATCCGGATTGTTTTTTTTCTCAAAAATACTACTCACCACTACAATTACTTTACCGAGGAACAACTTCAGGACTGTTCCATGAAAAACGGTTCTTTCTCCATTATACATTTTAATAGTAGAAGTCCATCCATCCATCCATCCATTTTCTTCCGCTTTATCCGGAGTCGGGTCGCGGGGGCAGCAGCTCAAGCAAAGCCGCCCAGATCTCCCGATCCACACACACCTCCTCCAGTTCCTCCGGGGGAACCCCAAGGCGTTCCCAAGCCAGCCGAGAGATGTAGTCCCTCCAGCGTGTCCTGGGTCTTCCCCGGGGCCTCCTTCCAGTGGGACGTGCCCGGAACACCTCTCCAGCGAGGCATCAAGGGGGCATCCGGAAAAGATGCCCGAGCCACCTCAGCTGACTCCTTTCAACGTGGAGGAGCAGCGGCTCGACTCCGAGCTCCTCCCGAGTGACCGAGCTCCTCACCCTATCTCTAAGGGAGCGCCCAGCCACCCTGCGGAGGAAACTCATCTCGGCCGCTTGTACTCGCGATCTCATTCTTTCGGTCATGAGCCAAATCTCATGACCATAGGTGAGGATCGGAACATAGATCGATCGGTAAATCGAGAGCTTTGCCCCCCTACTCAGGTCTCTCTTCACCACGATGGTCCGATACAGCGACCGCATCACTGCAGATGCTGCACCGATCCGTCTATCGATCTGACGCTCCATCCGTCCCTCACTCGTGAACAAGACCCCGAGATACTTAAACTCCTCCACTTGAGACAAGGACACTCCACCGACCTGAAGAGGGCAAAGCACCTTTTTCTGGTCGAGAATCATGGCCTCGGATTTGGAGGTGCTGATTTTCATCCCAGACGCTTCACACTCGGCTGCAAACCGCCCCAGTGCACGCTGAAGGTCCTGATTTGACGAAGCCAACAGAACCACATCGTCCGCAAACAGCAGAGACGAGATTCTGTGGTTCCCAAACCAGACCCCCTCTACACCCTGGCTGCGCCTAGAAATTCTGTCCATAAAAATAATGAACAGAACCGGTGACAAAGGGCAGCCCTGGCGGAGGCCAACGTGCACTGGAAACAGGCTTGACTTACTACCGGCAATGCGAACCAAGCTCCTGCTGTGGCTGTACAGGGACCGGATAGCCCTTAGCAAAGGACCCCGGACCCCGTACTCCCGGAGCACTCCCCACAGGGTGCGCCGAGGGACACGGTCGAATGCCTTCTCCAGATCCACAAAACACATGTGGACTGGTTGGGCAAACTCCCATGAACCCTCGAGCACCCGATGAAGCGTGTAGAGCTGGTCCAGTGTGCCGCGACCAGGATGAAAACCACACTGCTCCTCCTGAATCCGAGGTTCGACCATCGGTCGAATTCTCCTCTCCAGTACTCTGGAATAGACCTTACCGGGGAGGCTGAGGAGTGTGATCCCCCTATAGTTGGAACAAACTAAGCAATAAGCAATGCGCGGAGCAATAAGCAATGCGACTCCAGCTCTCCGCCTCTCCCCGTGGGCGACACCAGAAAAATGAAGCGTCCAGCCCCTCTCCAGGAGTTGGGTACCAGAGCCCAAGCTGTGCGTGGAGGTGAGCCCGACTATCTCTAGTCGGTATCTCTCAACCTCCCGCACAAGCTCAGGCTCCTTCCCCCCTAGCGAGGTGACATTCCACGTCCCAACAGCCAGGGGCTGTGAGCATGGACCGGGCTGCCGGGCCACCCGCCCTCGACCGCCACCCAATTCTCTCTGCACCCGACCCCCATGGCCCCCTCTGCAGGTGGTGAACCCACAGGAGGGCGGGCCCACGTCACTCTTTCGGGCTGAGCCTGGCCGGGCCCCATGGGCTAAGCCCCAACCACCAGGCACTCGCGTGCGAGCCCCAACCCCAGGCCTGGCTCCAGGGTGGGACCCCGGCTCCGCCATACCGGGCGACGTCACAGTCCTTGATCTTTTACTGGTCATGGAGGTTCTGAACAGCCCTTAGTCTGACCCGTCACCTAGGACCTGTTTGCCTTGGGAGACCCTACAGGGAGCACAAAGCCCCCGACAACATAGCTCCTAGGATCATCCGGGTACGCAAACTCCCCCACCATGATAAGGTGGCAGCTAGAGGGGGAGTAATAGTAGAAGTCTTCCTATGAATTTGCCCAAAATTCAGGATTGTTTAAAAAGTGTCAATAACCCCTTTTCTGTCATTGCGGTTACAGAGACATGGTTGAGGGATGAGCACATGGAGATGGTCCGGCTCAATGGTTATGATCTTTTGTTTATAAATAGGATGAATAAAAGGGGCGGTGGCGTGGCACTTTACGTCAGTTCTAGTTATCAGTGTGAATTTGTCAATAATATGTCTTTTTCTTTTGATAATGTTATGGAATGTGTCTCAGTGGAAATTAAATGTGAAAAATCAAAAAAACATAATCATAAGTTGTATTTACAGAGCTCCTGGATCAACCACAAATATTTTTGTGGATAAATTGACAGATATGTATACCATCTATAAAAATAATAAGCTTTTGTTTATCTGTAGAGACTTCAATATGGATTTCCTCATTCCTCATTGTCAATCACACATAGATGAATTTATTAATTCCGTATTTACAGTAGTATGGGATTGTATCAAGTAATTACTCATCCAACTAGGATAACTAGGAATTCATCAACACTTATTAACAATATATTGACAAACATTACTACGGGAAACACAATGGGTGGACTTCTCATTAGTGATATCAGTGATCATCTGCCTGTTTTTGTTGTTTTCAATTCATTAGTTGATAAAATTGACCATATTAATATTACAAATTTCACAAGGAAAATAACAAAGGAGACAATGGAAAAGCTTAGGGCAGATTTAAGACAGCAAAATTGGAGTAACATTTACAATGAGGATGTTGATCAATCTTACGAATTATTCATTTCTATTATTTCTAATTTATATGACAGACATTGCCCTTCTGTGTGTAAAAATGGAAAAAAGCTAAGTAAAGATAAACCGTGGATCATTAAGGGACTTCTGAATGCATGTAAAAAGAAAAATGTTTTGTATAAGCAGTTTTTGAGCTGAGATAAGATATAAGTCATATAAAAACAAACTAACTTACATTATGCGATCATGTCAAAAGCAGTATTATAGTGATTTATTGGAAAAAAAAAAAACAAATATAAAGGGTACTTGGAGGTTGTTAAATGAAATCATAAATAAGAAAAAAGATGTCAAAGAATATCCTGCCTATTTTTATGCAAATACTGACACAATTGTTAAAGAAAACAAAGCTATTGCAGATCATTTTAATGGTTATTTTGTTAACGTGGGTAAAAACTTAGCAAATTCAATTGTTCCTTCCAAAGCGTGCTCCTTGAATTACAGCAAAACAATAGAAACAGTTCGTGATTCAATGTTTATTAGAGGAACAGATGAAAAAGAAATTATTGATATAGTTCACAAACTTAAAGGGAAAAAATCAACTGATAGTGACGTTTTGATATGTTTTTGGTTAAAAATATTATTGATTGCATTGTTAAGCCTTTAACATATATCTGTAATTTGTCATTAATGACTTGGAAATTTCCTTTCAAAATGAAAATAGCTAAAGTAATCCCATTGTTCAAATCTGGTGACTAGCATGTCTTTTGCAATTATAGGCCATTCTCCCTCTTACCACAATCTTCCAATATTCTGGAAAAGGTATTTGAAATTAGGTTAAACGATTTTTTAACTAAACATCATATCCTTAGCGAGCAGCAGTACAGTTTTAGAAAGAATCGCACTACTTCGTTGGCTGTGATGGATTTCATTGAACAAATTACCAATGCGATTGAAAATAAGCAATACACTGTAGGGGTTTTTTTTTTTTTTTTTTTTTTTTTTTGATTTACAGAAAGCATTTGATACTATAGATCATACCTTGCTATTGGACAAATTACAGAAGTATGGTATCAGGGGATTGGCACATGACTGGATAGCGAGCTACTTGTCCACTTTGGTGGGACAAATTCTGAGTTTTTGAAGATTACTTGTGGGGTGCCCCAGGGTTCAGTCCTTGGGCCACTGTTGTTCCTTTTGTATATTAATGATATATGTTTCGTTTCCAAGTATGTAAGTTGTATTTGCAGGTAGAATGCCAGGTGCAGGTCATTCAGCTGCAAGGTGCTCTAAGCTCTCAGGGGGAAAAGCCCATTTTTTTTAGTGTAGATTTGATGTGGTCTTTGAATCTCTTTTTCTGGTCACTCATGGAGCGGCTGCCTTCAGTAAGCTGGCCATACAAAACTTTGCGAGGCAACCGGTTGGCAGGCATCCTGATTACATGGCCAACCCATCTTAACTGCCGGTGGAGAAGCACAGACTCCAGAGAGGTTACAGCAACCCTTTTCCTGATTATAGAGTGTGGCACCTTGTCCCACCACCAGCGTCTGAGGATCTGCCAAAGGCGGCAAATGTGGAAGGACTTGAGCATCATGATATGTCGTCGGTACAGCACCCAGACCTCGCAGCCATTAAGTAGGGTGGAAATGATGACATCATTATACACAGCAATCTTGGTATGAACAGCAAGAGCTCTGCTTGAAAAAACATGCTTCTTAAGTCAACCGAAAGCTAAAGAGTCCAGGTGAATACGATGCTTAATCTCATCCGTGAGATCATAGGTGGAAGTAAGGATGGAACCTAGATAGGTGAAGCTCTCAACATTGTTGAGTTGGGCATTGCTGATGCAGAAGCTTTGTGGAGCTGCTGAAGGACACTAGATAGAACCTCCGTCTTCATGGAGTTGACAACAAGGTCGGCACAATGATAGGTCTCTGTGATAACATCAAGGGACCTCTGCAAGTCAACAGCTGAATGTTTGGGAGGGCTGCATTGTCTGTGTACTGTAGATCAAAAATCATCTCAGAAGATGTCAGCCTTTTTGCCTGAAGGCGACGAAGGTTGAAGAGGCTTACATCCACTCGGTACTTGATACTGACCTGTCCGCAGGATGAAGATGGTGGTGAGAAATAAGGGTCACCGACATGAGGAACAGGTTGAAGATCACATTGACACTGAAGCTGGAGGACTGTGCCTTACTGACGGTAACACTGGCAGACCTCCCTGTGTTGAAATCTTTTAGCATGGCCAGAAAGCTGGGAGGGCAGCCAAACTTGCGCAGAATATTCCACAGGAGGTCACGGTTGACAGTGTCGAAGGCCTTGGTGAGGTCAATGAAGGCCAAAGGTCAAAGTAGAGATCTTGATGTTGCTGAAGCAGTCAAGCGACAAAAATAATGTCAGTAGTTCTTCGCTTCTGCCGAAACCCACATTGAGACTCATGGAGCACTATTCAGAATTTATCCCACCAATATGAACACATTGATACCTATTGTTCAGATAACATAATATCCAATCATGAGCTAATCCTTTCATAAATGTAAATGGACTGCATTTATATAGCGCTTTTCCATCTGCATCAGATGCTCAAAGCGCTTTACCCACTAATGCCTCACATTCACCCCGATGTGAGGGTGCTGCCATACAAGGTTCTCACTACACACTGGGAGCCCTTAGTGATTTTCCAGTCAGGCTGGGATTTGAACCGAGGATCATCTGGTCTCAAGCCCAATGCTTTAACCTAGACTAGACCATCACCTCCTCTAACCTCTGATACCATGCTTCCATAGTTTATCCAGTAATAAGGTGTGATCTATGGTATCAAATCAAATCAATTTTATTTATATAGCGCCAAATCACAACAAACAGTTGCCCCAAGGCGCTTTATATTGTAAGGCAAAGCCATACAATAATTACGGAAAAACCCCAACGGTCAAAACGACCCCTGTGAGCAAGCACTTGGCAACAGTGGGAAGGAAAAACTCCCTTTTAACAGGAAGAAACCTCCAGCAGAACCAGGCTCAGGGAGGGGCAGTCTTCTGCTGGGACTGGTTGGGGCTGAGGGAGAGAACCGGGAAAAAGACATGCTGTGGAGGGGAGCAGAGATCAATCACTAATGATTAAATGCAGAGTGGTGCATACAGAGCAAAAAGAGAAAGAAACACTCAATGCATTATGGGAACCCCCCAGCAGTCTAAGTCTATAGCAGCATAACTAAGGGATGGTTCAGGGTCACCCGATCCAGCCCTAACTATAAGCTTTAGCAAAAAGGAAAGTTTTAAGCCTAATCTTAAAAGTAGAGAGGGTGTCTGTCTCCCTGATCCGAATTGGGAGCTGGTTCCACAGGAGAGGAGCCTGAAAGCTGAAGGCTCTGCCTCCCATTCTACTCTTACAAACCCTAGGAACTACAAGTAAGCCTGCAGTCGGAGAGCGAAGCGCTCTATTGGGGTGATATGGTACTACGAGGTCCCTAAGATAAGATGGGACCTGATTATTCAAAACCTTATATGTAAGAAGAAGAATTTTAAATTCTATTCTAGAATTAACAGGAAGCCAATGAAGAGAGGCCAACACGGGTGAGATATGCTCTCTCCCTCTAGTCCTCGTCAGTACTCTAGCTGCAGCATCTTGAATTAACTGAAGGCTTTTCAGGGAACTTTTAGGACAACCTGATAATAATGAATTACAACAGTCCAGCCCAGAGGACACAAATGCATAAACCAGTTTTTCAGCATCACTCTGAGACAAGACCTTTCTAATTTTAGAGATATTGCGCAAATGCAAAAAAGCAGTCCTACATATTTATTTAATATGCGCTTTGAATGACATATCCTGATCAAAAATGACTCCAAGATTTCTCACAGTATTACTAGAGGTCAGGGTAATGCCATCCAGAGCAAGGATCTGGTTAGACACCATGTTTCTAAGATTTGTGGGGCCAAGTACAATAACCTCAGCCCCATCCGAGTTCAAAAGCAGGAAATTAGAGGTCATCCATGTCCTTATATTATAAACCTTATAAACCATATCAAATGGTTTCTGTAAGTTGATAAAACATTATACAGTATATTGCTTGTTTTCAATTGCATTCGTAATATGTTCCACAAAATCAGTTATGGCCAATGAAGTAGTACAATTTTTTTCTAAATCCATATTGCTGCTCATTGTGATGTTTGGATATAAAATCATTTAACCTCTTAATGAATACCTTTTCCAGAATTTTTGAAAATGGAGGTAACAGTGAGATGGGCCTGTAGTTTGAAAGAATGTGTTTGTCACCAGATTTGAACAGCAGTATCACTTTATCTATTTTCATTATGGAAGGAAATCTCCCAGTCATTAATGACAAATTACAAAAGTCAAAGGTTTAGCGACACAATCGTTAATATTTTTTATCAAAAACATATTGAAATGATCACAATCATTAGATTTTTTTCCCCTTTAGTGTATCATTGTAAAAAAAAAATAGTTGAGAATACTTAAAATTTGCAGGCAACAGTCTGCACTAAGACTTTTATGTTGTGCCGATGATGAAATATAAATTTGAAATATTCTCAACTATTTTTTTTTACAGTGTATGAACTATGCCAATCATTTTATATTCACCAGTCTCTCTGATAAACATTGAATCACAAAGGTTATGTCTTATTGTAGTTATCCCAAGAACACATATTAGAAGGTACAACTGAGTTTGCTAAATTTTCCCCACATTAGCAAAATAATCATTAAAATGATGATGATTTTGACAATTATTGCTGTGGTTGTGGCATTTACTGTGTGGTGGTATGAAAAAATATATGAACCACGTTACAATTCAGACCAGAAGAAAGTGATACCTTTATTCAAATCTGGTGACAAGCATCTTCACTAACCATAGGCCTGTGTCTTTCTAGTGTCACAATTCTCAAAATATTGGAAAAACTTTACAATAACAAAGTGGCCTGGCCAGTTTCCAGACCTGAACTCAATAGAAAATCTTTGGAGGGAGCTGAAACTCCAAACCTGAAAACCTGAGAAGATCTATATGGACGAGTAGACCAAAATCCCTGCTGCAGTGTGTGAAAACTTGGTCAAGAACTACAGGAAATGTCTGACCTCTGTAATGGCAGACAAAGGCTACTGTACCAAATATTAACATTGATTTTCACAGGTGTTCAAATACTTATTTATACATACCTACATACCTACATACCTCTGCCCCGTTTATTCGCCCTATTTCTAGCAAAAATCATAACCCTCAAAACTAGACAGAGTCAACATACTCATCTTTTAACCACGTCTCAGTCATTGCAATAACTGAAAAATATTTATTAGCAGTTTTTAAACAGTCCTGAATTTTGGAGAAATTCAAAGAAAAACTTCTGCTTTTAAAATATAAAATAGAGAATGTCTCATTTGTGAAGGGATAATGCTTAAATTGTTCCTCAGTGAAATAACTACAAAGATGATTTATTTTCAAGAAAAAAACAATCCGGATCAATATTATTTTCATTGTTATGAAAGCTATGTTCGGCATCATCAAAAACTTTAAAATTGAGCTCCTGTGCAAAAGTAAAATGTAAAGAGTCAGTTGACATCATTAAAGAAATATAATCCACAGTCCAAGAAATGCAGTTAAATAAAGTTATGCCAGTCATCTTATCACATACTTCAAGTTGTTACATGTATCATCATCAAGTATATCAGACATATTTATCCAGCTCTGAAGGTTCACGAATAAGCAGTGTCTTTACCTCCTCTGGGTTTACATTAAGCTTAATGTAGATCTTGCAGTTTGCCATCCAGGTGGCTTGTATTTTGTTCTCCTTCCTCAGTGCACGTGCTTGGCGGG
Organism: Thalassophryne amazonica; assembly: GCF_902500255.1. NCBI lineage: Eukaryota > Metazoa > Chordata > Actinopteri > Batrachoidiformes > Batrachoididae > Thalassophryne > Thalassophryne amazonica. The sequence continues at coordinate 19,176,170 of NC_047110.1, read as the reverse complement.
CAATGTCTGCATTTTTCCTTATCAAATGTTAATTTATGTATACATTTGAGCCCTTCAGCTTCCGGCTTTGCTTCAGGACTTCCACTTTTCGTTTTGTGTTTACAAAATGCAGTATTATATCTAGGATTTCTTTTTTATTCTTCCGTGTTATGCTGTGTTTACACATAACGACTGACAAGTCACAAATGCCACGAAGTACACATTCTTGGCCGCTGATCACGAATGTGATGATTCGGGGCAGAGGTGTCTGGTGTCCTCAGGAACTGCTGCAACCTGTTACCACACGTTACGATTAATGGCACGTGTTGCTAGAGAATTATCAGGAACCATTACACACGGTCAAGAATAATGTTCTGCGTTGTTGCGCGCTATTGCGCATAACAGCGCATTGTTAAGTTCTGTGAACGAGGTGAATTGTCTTCACACACACACCCATATTCATCCAACCGAATTCAGATCGCTCCAGTTTTTCAGAAGAACTTTGTGACTGCATGTATAGTTGGGCTCTGTGCCATGGAGTGGCGCAGAGAGGAGGAGGAGGACAGAGCCAGATGTGTGGCTTCATGCGGCTCTCGTCTCGCGCGTTTTCCCAAACATCAGGCACATGTAGCAGGTGGAACACCTGCAGGAGCGCGCTGAAGAGCACTGAAATGAGACTTTTAGCTGACTAGGTGTCAGCAATCAAACTGAATGCGGTGCAGCAGGGTTTAATTGTGCGTGCGCTTCTTCCTCTGCCGGACTGGAGGAGGTGCAGAGATGTCTGGCTGCACATGAGTCTCCTCTCGCTCCTCTGGTTCCTCTGGCTCAGACTTGTTCTCCCGCTCATCGCTTACAACAGCAGGTGGAACACCTGCAGGAGCATCCTGAGGAGCTTCAGCAGCAACTGTGAAACAACACTTGGCTGACTTCGCGTCACTGTTCCTCTTCGGCATACTGCATCAAACTGAACGCTGTGGAGCCAAGTTTAATTGTGTGCAGAGAGGGCGTCGGAACTACTGGGAGTGACAGCTGTCACACATCATCAACACCAGCTGTCACTCAGCAACCACATCCTCCATAAAAGCCGGACTGCAACTCCACCTCCCCGCCGGGAAATCAGCTACCATTCAGGTAACTTCTCTGCTGCATCCTAAACAAACAAAAGTCTGATCTCATTTACAGCCGTTTTCCTGCGACGTGTCCTTGTCTGCTGCATTGGCGTTTGGTGTGGACTGCGACGGCTTCGTCTCACACCCCAACCAGATAAGTGGTTTTCCAGGAGCTGTACGAGTGTGTTACTGGAGGTGGAGGTTTTCCCTCCTGGAGGAATTAAGCACTGAAAGATTGCTGGGTGTGTATTCACACACCCACCATTAACTGTTTCTGTTTCTGCCAGCAGTACCGGGTCTGACTGCTGAAGACAGTGGCCACCTGGGGCGCAGGGCTTGGCGGCTCCGGTGTTCTTCAGATCCGTTGGCGGTGGAAGCTGTGTGGGATCCTGCTCTTCTCTTGCCAGACGTCTTCTATCTTCGAGCCTGCCCACACGTCACCTTGTGTATGATTGATGATCCACATTCTCTGTCATTGTCTGTATTTCGTTGTGTGATTCACAACATTAAATTGTTACTTTTTGGCTTTTCCATTGTCCGTTCATTAACGCCCCCTGTTGTGGGTCCGTGTCACGACACCTTCCCAACAGTGTCTTGCTTATGTGTAAACGCACCATTAGGGTGTGACATGCCTCTATGTCATCAGTTTGTATTTGTACTCCTTTTCTGTCTAACAATGTAATGAGTTGTTGTTCGATTGATTCAGTATCACCGTAGGCAAAGTGTCCATAGATGTAGTCCTAGCATAGCAGTCCGCTGACTATTAAGTCCTTCATTCTGCTGTATTGTTCCAAGTCATCAATTCTCTTTTCAAACCTAGAAATCTTTTGGTCTTTCTCCATATTATGTTTTTTTGAGCTCCTTTATCGCACCCAGTAAATCCATCCCAATTCACTTTCCTACTGACTCTCAGTCATTCTACCAAGTTTAGTCCCAATCAGATAAAACGTCTTTGAGTTACTTTGTTCACCCAGAGATAGCCATATAGGACCAAAAACAGTACCCCATAGGCACTGCCACACACTGGTGCAATAGCACATGGATGACGCAAGGAGATGCAAAAGTCACTGACACTGACACACCCACAAATCTTAGTGTAACCTGTTACCACCGTCAGTGTCACTGAGTACTGCAACATGCACACAAGTATTACAGGATTATGGTCACAGCTCTGAGTCATTTGGTGAACCCGAGCCTTGAGAAGTCACCACAATGAAGATGTCAGGAGCAGCTCGTCATTCACGTGTGATGATATGACACCTATATTTTTAAAATTGCATTTCAGTGCCTGAAGTCATGGGCTTTCCTTTAACCACGACAGCAGATATAACAGGAGTGACATCATGGAGACACCCACAAAGTCACCTGATCCTAACCTGACACCTTAGGACCACTACACAGACACCAGCTCACTCCATCTGCTGCTGCACACACACACACACACACACACACACACACACACACACGAGCATGCACACAACATTTAGCAGTCTTACATTCACAGATGACAACTTGTAAATAACCCCGGTTCCTCCTCTATTTTTAGAACATATCAAATCACCCGTGTACGAGCACCCCAGCAGCTGCCAGTCAAAAGCCATCACATGAAGCATCTCTGGTGCTCTTCCAGTAAGCACACGTCTTGAGTAACTCTGAAGGAAATACAATGTGAACCATGCAGGAATTTAGCAAGTCAAGACTTATGTCTGTTTTCAAGTGAGCCTTTTTTCAAGAATAGTGTGCCACAGGTGTAGTAAATACTTTAAACAGTAAAGAGTTTACTTTTTACTGATTTTCTATTCAGTTCAGGTCTGGAGACTGGCCAGGCCACTCCAGGACCTTGAAATGCTTCTTATGGAGCCCCTCCTTAGTTGCCATGGCTGTGTGTTTGGGGTCATTGTCATGCTGGAATACCCAGCCATGACCCATCTTCAATGCTCTTACTGAGGGAAGGACGTTGTTTGCCAAAATCTCGTGATGCATGACCCCATCCATCCTCCCTTCAAGACATTACAATCGTCCTGTCCCCTTTGCAGAAAAACACCCCCCAAAATTATGTTTCCATCCCCACGCTTCACGGTTGGGGCGGTGTTCTTGGAGTTGTTCTCATCCTCCAAACACGGCGAGTGGAGTTGATACCAAAAAGCTCTATTTTGGTCTCAACTGACCACATGACCTTCTCCCATGCCTCCTTTGGATAATACAGATGGTCACTGGTGAACTTCAAACGGGCCTCTGGATATGTGCTGGCTTGAGCAGGGGGACCTTGCTGCCCTGCAGGATTTTAAACCATGATGGCATCATGTGTTACTAATGTAATCTTTGTGACTGTGGTCCCAGCTCTCTTCAGGTCAATGACCAGGTCTTCCTGTGTAGTTCTGAGCTTTCTCAGAATCATCCTTACTCCACGAATTGAGATGTGGAATCCCAGAGCGAGGGAGATTGACAGTCATCTTGTGTTTCTTCCACTTTCTAATAAATAATCATAACAGTTGTTGCCTTCTCACCAAGCTGCTTGCCTGTTGTCCTGTAGTCCATCCCAGCCTTGTGCAGGTCTACAATTTTGTCCCTCATGTCCTTAGACAGCTCTTTGGTCTTGGCCACTGTGGATAGGTTGGAGTGTGATTGATTGAGTGTGTGGACAGGTGTCTTTTATATAGTTAACGAACAGGTGCAATTAATACAGGGAAAGAGTGCAGAATAGGAGGGCTTCTTAAAGAAAAATTAACAGGTCTGTGAGAGCCAGAATTCTTGTTGGTTGGTAGTGGATCAAATTCTTATTTCATGCAATAAAATGCAAATAAATTATTTAAAAATCATACAATGTGATTTTCTGAATTTTATTTTTAGATTCTGTCTCTCACAGTTGAAGTGTACTTATGATAAAAAATTACACACCTCTCCATTCTTTGTAGTGGATCAAATACTTATTTGCCTCACTGTATGACTCCATCACTTGACTTCATTCATACCAATCAACCACACATAAGTTGCTGATCAATATATACTTTAGATCATGCATCTAGGCTTCTAGGGTCTTGTGATATAAAACAAAACCTAATCACATCTAGATAGTTATCCAAGTAATGTTCCCACCATGTTTGCTTCTTGGTTGCTGTGATATAGAAAAAAGGTGGTTTTGGACGATGTTTTGATGAAATTAACCCCAATTACCCCAAACTCTAATCACCTCTAGATATCTCCCCAAGTAATATTCCCATCAAGATTGAAGAAAATATGACCAACCATTTTTGAGTAATCTTGCACACACACGTGAAAACTCTCTGGCCTCTTCTTCGACACATAGGTTAAAAATCAAACTTTATGGAAAAACACAACTGAAGTCAAGTCCAGTTTTAAATACTTGTTATTTGGCACATTTCTTGCAAGAACTGCATTCTTGTGGAGTGTTTTGCAACTACATCTGACCTATCTTTACAGCAAATAGAGGCAGGTTGACTAACCAATCTCCTCTTTACTTCCAAACTGGGTCAAAATTTATGGAAGCAGGCACTTTTTATGCTCAGTCATTTAATGCATTATCTTGTGTCTTGACCTGCCTTGTTCCACCAGCTAATGGCATTTCATGGCGTCTTCATTCCAACAAGGAACTTTTGCAGAATAAGAGGTGAAACAATTCAGGTGTATGGAGTTTTGCATTGATGTCAAAGGTCAGGTTTGGTAGCATGTACAGGTACGGCGTGTTGCAACATCCACGACACCAAAAAAACATCTTAGGTCATGGATGAAAACTACCCAAGCAGACAGCTGGTCCATCTCCCCTTCTTGAAAATAACCATCCATATGCAGTACAAAAGTGAAACATGGGGGTTCTGTTGGCCTTCTCCAGCTTCTGAATATTCAGTACTGAGGCACCTGCTTCCTGGATCATGCCCATGGAAGTCATAGGCTGAATATATTCTGGGCAAACCCTCCATAATGTCACCCATAGGTTTTCTGAAGAGCGGGCTTGACGATCAAATAGAGCAGTTCCAAATGTAGCCATTGTGGCAGTGCCTAACTCCACCAACCTGCCAGCCAGCCCATAAACTGATAAACAGAGCATGAGCAAGAACGGCATGAGATGCCCCCATCTCCTACTTAACACACAACCTAAAGCTAATCTTGGATTGGGTGTTTGATTAAGGCATATATTTTTGTGGATTTGGTCATGGTTTTCATAATGTGTGGTTTTGATGTGATCATTATAGCTTATGACCAGAATATTGCCCCAGTAACCATGGAGTAATGGTGGGGCAATGCCATCAATCCATGAAAGAGTTGGAAATTAAAACACATCTTCCACTGAAGTTTGTACAAGTAAATATTCATCGATTCAGGGTATTGAGCATTTTTCTTCAGTTTCCTTTTACTAAACAGCATAAAGGTTTGATATTACTACTTAATTTTGGTGTCACTGAACTCTTCATCCTAGAAAATGTAGGTTTAGCCATTGAAATCATAGCTCTAGATCTTGTAGAAGCACAAATTATGGAAACATTAGTTTTATGGTCACCACTTTGCAAAATCCAAAATTGCCACCATATGGACAGGTTAAACTTCTCCATTGCATTCCATAGTCCTGAAAATGTAAGTTATCTGTTTAAATCAAATCTCTAGGTTCCCTAGAAGCTAATATATCAGCTAATCCATTATTAAAATCCAAGTTGATGGCCATATATGTATCCCAGCAAATTAAAGCATTGGCTTTGTAAATACTGACACAACAAACTTTTGAAAAATGTGTAGTTTTCCTAACCCCCCCCCCCCCCCCCCCCCCCCCCCCCCCCCCCCACCCAAAAAAAATAAAAAAATAAATAAATAATTTGCTTAGTGAACCTGGCAGTGGCGCTGATAACAGTCTGGGTCGTCATTTTCATCTTTGATCAGGAGTATCTGGTGTCTATTTTTTTCAAAAATGATCTTCAAAAACTATCTGGACCACTGATTCATCTGACCACATTGTGTGATGGTCACCGAGACGCCTCCAAGGACAGAGAAGTCAAAGGCACTTCTGGACAAGTTTAATAGAAGGTTTTGTTTGTTTTTTTTTGTTTTTTTTGCACAGTAATGCTTAAATTGGAATTTGTGAATGTAACTCTGTATTGTAGTACTTGACAAAGGTTTCCCAAAGTAAGGTTATATCAACTACAACTCCAATTCCAATGAAGTTGGGACGTTGTGTAAAATGTAAATAAAAACAGAATACAATGATTTGCAAATTGTCTCCAACCTATATTCAATTGAATACACCACAAAGACAAGATATTTAATGTTCAAAGTGATAAACTTTATTGTTTTTGTGCAAATATTTGCTCATTTTGAAATGAAAGCCTGCAACATGTTTCAAAAAAGTTGGGACGGGGCAACAAAAGACTGGGAAAGTTGATGAATGCTCAAAGAACACCTAATTGGAAACAGGTGAGTGTCATGATTGGGTATAAAAGGAGCATCCCCAAAAGGCTCAGCCATTCAAAATAAAAGATGGGGTGAGGATCACCACTTTGTGAACAACTGCATGAAAAAATAGTCTGCACGTAAGCGGCAAGGCCGAAAACCAACAGTGAATGCCCGTGACCTTCAATCTCTCAGGCGGCACTGCATTAAAAACCAACATCATTGTGTAAAGGATCTTACCGCGTGGGCTCAGGAACACTTCAGAAAACCATTGTCAGTTAACACAGTTTGTCGCTACATCTAAAAGTGCAAGTTAAAAGTCTACCATGCAAAGTGAAAGCCATACATCAACATTCAGAAACACCGCTGCTTTCTCTGCGCCCGAGCTCATTTGAAATGGAGAGACACAAAGTGGAAAAGTGTGCTGTGGTCTGATGAGTCCACACTTCACATTGTTTTTGGAAATCATGGACGTCATTTCCTCCGGACAAAAGAGGAAAAAGACCATCCAGATTGTTACCAGCGCAAAGTTCAAAAGCCAGCATCTGTGATGGTATGGAGGTGTGTCAGTGCCCATGGCATGGGCAACTTACACATCTGTAATGGCATCATCAATGCTGAAAGGTACATCCAGGTTTTGGAGCAACACATGCTGCCATCCAAGCAATGTCTTTTTCAGGGACGTTCCTGATTATTTCAGCAAGACAATGCCAAGCCATATTCAGCACGTGTTACAACAGCATGGCTTCATAGTAAAAGACTGCAGGTACTATGGCCTGTCTGCAGTCCAGACCTGTCGCCCATTGAAAATGTGTGGCGCATTATGAAGTGCAAAATACGACAACGGAGACCCCTGACTGTTGAGCAACTGAAGTTGTGCATCAAGCAAGAATGAGAAAGAATTCCACCTACAAAGCTTCAACAATTAGTGTCCTCAGTTCCCAAACAGTGGTAAACATACCACTGCCCAGCTTTTTTGAAACGTGTTGCAGGAATCCATTTCAAAATGAGCAAATATTTGCACAAAAACAATAAAGTTTATCAGTTTGAACATTAAATATCTTGTCTTTGTGGTGTATTCAATTGAATATAGGTTGAAGAGGATTTGCAAATCATTGTATTCTGTATTTATTTACATTTTACACAACGTCCCAACTTCATTGGAATTGGGGTTGGACTGTTTTTAATCTATTGAACAGTTTTTTGGTATCATGTCAGTTGCACGTGGATGCAAACCAGCTTGAATTTATATTTGTTACATTTCCTCCTTGTGAGTTTTTCCAGCGTCTTACCAGGGCCGCTAATAATAACCCAACACTGTTTCTGCAGCGGACACCATTGGACTGGTGTATTTGCTGGTGTTTGTGATATTTCATTTCATATTTCTGTGAGACCTGAAGTCTGTGTGCTTGTAGCAAGAAAATCACATGACAGCATCATTTTCTGTGGTGTGTCTTTGTCTTACCTCTGCCATTATCTGGCTGAACCTCAAATATGGGACAGCCCTCACCTATCTGTGCCTTCCTGATGTAAATATTGTCCGACCAGCAGGAATGGTTTTGACCTGCTCCTCCCCTCACACACATTCCTCACCAGCACTCGGCTTCACACTTGTCATACTGGGTCAAACACTCTCTTCCATAATGTTTCTATCCTCTGTCAGCTGACTTTCCTGTATTTCTGGAGGCAATCTGATATTCTGCTGTCATTATTTTGTCTCCATCACCAAACAGAGACAGTGGCGGAAGACATAAAAAACGCACTACACTTGTCAGTCATGGTAACAGCAACATGACACTTAACTGACTAAACCAATTGAACTACAAAAACACAATAAATCAATAACACTAACAACTCTGTTAAACTAACATGAACCACAATAACAACATTTAAAACCCCCAATCCCTGAACTCCCATGGTGCATTGCAGCAAACTGTCCATTGTTCACTGTTGTGAGATAATATCGTTAAATCCTCCAAAAGTATCAACTTTCCATTTTTGCAGCACTCATCCTTGACGCAAAATACATGAGCATACTAAATGGCAAATATCAGATTTCCCCAGTTTCTCCATGATCGAAGCCATACACACGCATGCATGCAAACATTCTGTATTTCGCAGTTGTGAATCTCACACCATCTGGCGGTGCATAACTCACGCGAGAGGTCAGTGTCAGCAGAGTTCCAGTGTAAGGATCTCAGCACTCACAGTGTAAACACATCTTGTGAAGTCTGGACAATAAGACAACATTGGGGCACAGTAGAAGTCCATCACAGGTGCTACACCTCCTCTAGATAACCCTCTCAACTTGGGAGAACATGTAATCATCATAATCACCTGTGAACTCACTAAATTAATGCCATCCACATCCTCGCTTTGCCATTGTTTACATGCACTGAGAGACAGCGGAACTCTGATGGCACTGCGGTGCAATCTGGGAAGCGCAGGCGGCCGCCAGGGGCATCTTGGGAAACGCTGAAACACCGAATACACGCACACAGAGGCCACTTGGCTATTATACCTAGTATAGATGTTAATGGGTTATTGGCTGTATAAATAATGAAAAACAGTGCATGAAAAAGATGCCAGAAACTCTACCTTACCAGAGTGTCGGTCGGTGTTAAGGCACCTTGACACTTGCACAAATTTGTTTACTCATGCCATCTTGCAGTGAGTAAACACGTCATAAACTGTTTAAACTGTGCATGAACCGTGCACGGCTTTGTGCCAGTGCACAAAATTTTTTTTTAGAAATTTTCTATACTTCTGGCATGCATTTATTTTGTGAACTAGTCATGAACATTGTGCAACCTATTCAAAAACACTGTGTCACTGTGCGCAGGCCACCTGAATGATTATGACTAGATGTTACATCTATAATAATTGTATAGATACTGTTGTGGGTGTGTCCGGACGTTATGTCCGTGCATTTATTTACCTCTGTGCTGTTTATGCATGTGTAGGTCATGTCTGTCTCCCGTGTGGGTCCCAGTGGTGTTCTGTCATGTTTGTGTGTGTATATGCATATGCGTGTCCATCTGCTGGCTGTCATCCCTGTGTGTGTTCTGTTGTGTCTGTGTCTGGTGTGTGGCCCCTGGTTCGTGTCTGAGTTGTATGTGTGTGTTGGTGCTCCACTGTTGTCACTCCCCTGTGTCCATGTGATGTGTTCGCAGCCTGTCATCCGTGTCTGTCACTGTCTGGGTTTGTTGTCTGTCTGTGTGCTCCTCTGAGGTCATTATGTGTTCTGTGATTTTCATGTCGCTCTTATGTTATTGTCATGTTGCTTTTCCCCTGTGGTGCTTATTATCTATTCAAGGTCCACTTGTCTCACTGCTTGTTTGTTTATTCAGTTGGTGATTACAGTTTAGTTCTTATTTAGGCTCTTTCTGCCTTTTGTCAGTTTGCCCTTTGTTACACTCACACATTAGTTCCATATTTGTTTTTGCATTTTGCGTACTTTATGTTTTGGTTTTATATTTCTTGATCAGGTTTTATTTCCACTTACCTCGTGATGTCTGTTTTATCTTTTATCTGTTCGTGTTCCTTTAATTCCTCTTGTGTCTCCACTTTTCCGTCTTCACTGATTCATTACCTGTTGTTGCTTATAAGTAGGGTTGCCAACTCTCTGAAAAATAAATAAGGGACACCTCACCACCATGGCCGACCGGCCGAATGACCATTGCCTTCACCCTTCCCAGCGTCTGTGTGAAACGATTTTTAACCATTTGACTGACTTGACGAGCAGGGGTGGTGGCCAAGTGGTTAGTGCGCTTGGTTTCAGTTCAGAAGGTTCCGGGTTCAAGTCCCACCCCTGCCACATTTCTCCATGTAATGTGGAGTTGCGTCAGGAAGGGCATCCGGCGTAAAACTTGTGCCAATTCAACATGCAGATCCACCTTGGATTTGCTGTGGCGACCCCAAGTGCAAACAAGGGAGCAGCCGAAGGGACTTACTGACTGTTGACTTGACCCTGAATTTAAGTAGATGCACACATGCATTTGTTCTGATATGAACACGTGGAAAACAAATTATTATTTAGCAATTTATTTTTAGTGCAAAATAAATTTTCACTCACAATTTCAATATGAGCATTCTGTCTTCTTTAAAAATAAATCTCTGTAGTGCTATTGCTTAACTTAAATTGTATAAATTAACAAAAAAAAAAAACAATAGAAAATTTGCATCATCCAAAACAATGTAACAGTGCACATTTACACATTTAGTGTAATAAAAAGTGCAAAAAATAAAGTCTGAAAAGTAAACAATTCTGTTGTCACGCACCTTTTCCACCCAGCCATTTTCCTTTTCTCATTCTCCCCTGTATTTTTGCATTCTTTTTTGTTTGTTTGTTTGTTTGTTTTTTAGGAGGAGTATTAACGACGTTACAGACATTGCTGTCCGTAGACATATCTGCAGTGCCAGTGTCGGTGTCTGTATAGATATCAGCCATGCTGCTTTGTTATTGTCGTCCAGCGACCGTCGTCGGCTCATGACGTCGGTATCTTCTTGCGAGCAGATGTCCCTCGACCAATGAGATAAGAGTGATTCTGTATTGTCAACTCATGTCTGTCAGCTCATTGGTGAAAAGCAGGAGAGAGGCTGGGATCAAATTTACCGTAGGTTTCCATATAAAGCGCCAGTCAGTTCCATTGACATTTTACAGACTTTTTGATTCTCACAGAAATACGGGACAAACTGCGTCCCGTTTCAGGTCAATACGGAACGCACACTTTTATTTCCAAATAAGGGACGATTCCGTTTTTCAAGGGACGGTTGGCAATCCTACTTATAAGTCACAGCTGTCTGCTTCTTCGGGTGTCGGTCGATTGTCTTAGTTACGCACGTGTGTTTGTCTCCTCCGTGGTCACCTGTCGTGTGCTCAAACATGTACATACCCCGGCAGAATTTTTGTTTTTTGGCCGTTTTTCAGAGAATATGAATGATAACACAAAAACTTTTTCTCACTCATGGTTAGTGATTCGATGAAGCCACTGAAGGGTTTAATTTGGAACGTAATGTTGTCAATGAGCAGTCCTGTTCCACTTGAGCACAGAAATTACTTTTTGATGAGGTCTACATTGTAATGTGATTCTCATTTGTGTCTGTTTGATACAAAGAGCAGTCTGTCCTTTAGCTCAGTGGCCCTGAACAGTAAATTCTGTACTGATTCGCTCCTGGGAGGTTCCTGGGAGATGACGATTGTTCTCGTGGTTATGCTCCAATCTCTGGGTTTCTATATCTAGTATCATCTTTTGTGTATTATGTTTAAGTGTTGTGTTTTTATTCTCTGGTGGTCTTCATTAATGAATTAATGACATGTTAATTATTCCTTGTGTGTTTTCCATGTTTACTATTCCTTGCGCACTTATTTTGACATCTGCTCTATGGTCACTCTATGTGACTGCTTTCTATCACGTGGACTTCCGGGTTCACATGCACCGTAATTTCGTTGGTTATAGGGCACCACAGAGTTTGAACCCTGAGTGATATCGGGGGATTTGACCACTTATGGGCACCTCTGCTCTGTTGTGCAATATAAAAACAGCATAACTTTACATGGAAAAATGGTGTACTGTTTTGTTTTCAGCTGCAATTACCGAAGCAGTCATGAAAAGATTTTTTTCTGGTTCCCAGTGGAGAAGAGAGTATGAGGCAAACGGGAGACGTCATGTTGGCAAGTGTTAGCTGCGTTGTCTCGCCTGCAAAACCGCTTTGACACGTTTGTGCTCTGGGTCATACACAAACCGCAACACATGTCCACTTTCTCACTGCATCGTCACTTTTTCTTTGCATTTTCACTTTGTTTGTAATTTGCCAAAAAAACAATTGAAAATGCTGTGGTTTTCCCCCCGGAAGTATAGAAATTACATCATATGCATCATATTTTTCCCCTTTAGTACCCCCCCCACACACACACACACACACGAGCCTATGGTGCCCTATTGGTATATATTTGAGTCACAAATTAACACTTATTTGGGCAGCATGGTGACTTAGTGGGTTAGCACTGCTGCCTTACAGCAAGAAGGGCGTGGGATCGATTCCCACCTGTTTCCCATCTCCCCATGTTTGCGTAGGTTTCCTCCCACATTCAAAGACATGTAGGTTAGGTAAATTGGAAGCTTCATAATTGCCTAGGTCTCTCATGCAAAAGGTTTTGATCTCAATGGGACTAACTTGGTTAATTTAAATTTTCCCATTACTCCAGTGCCAAATTGTCTTACTTCTATGCTTACTCACTCACATTTTCTTGGATTGCCCAAACCACTCTTCCACCCTGTCTTTCCTGAGTTTAGCCTGCTGTCCAGTGGTGGTTGTTGGAGTTGCTTTTTAAGAGGATGCACCTTCACTTCTTTATGAATGGGGAATAGCTACAGGGCTGCATTATTTTTCACTAGATTAGAACTGACAACTGAATGTATATCTGTAGCCAAATACACTAACCTTGCTAACTTCTCGTCTCTCTCTCTCTCTCTCTCTCTCTCACACACACACACCTGAACACCTTGTCACTGGATGACAATAATTAATGTATTTAATGATCATGGCATAGAATCACTTTTTGAATTTAGCCTCTGAGACAAGCTTCAATTCAAAGCTTCAAATACTCCAAAATGCTTCGGCTGTAACCTTTGCTTAGGTGATAGCCCACATTGACATCTTACGTTCTAATCAATAACCAGGTACCATAGCTTATTTTGTCCGCAGTCAAATTCAACCAGGGAAACGTTTCGAGTCAAAGCTTCAAAGAGAACTTTAAGAGTACCAAGAGTGCGCCACACTGATCTTTGCTTCAAATGATGTTGTGTGATGATCACAAAAGCACACACATCAAATAAAACAAAAGTAGCTATAAGTTAAATTTGGAATACAAAGGCTGTGGCGGTCTTTGGCATACAAATCGTTGTCCTGGCCAGATTGATGGCGGGGCAAGCAAATGAAATTCCTGTGCTCAACATAAGTGATTTGTCTACTATCCAATGAAATTAGAAAAGAAAAAAAAAAAAAAACACATGAAAAGCAAAGGCAATTGGTCCAGCATGCACAGAGCTGGGTCCCTGAAGGAAAGTTTGATTCTTAAATTAAAAGTCGTGCAGCGACTCAACTAGGAAGTGGACTTTATGCTTACTAACTGAAATGAAATGAAATGAAAACACTCAAATTAAGCATTGGAATATATTTAAATGGTAGGTACTTATACACTCTGAGTAAACCATGCTGATTTCTTATTTATAATTACTGTGCATCCGGAAAGTATTCACAGCACTTCACTTTTTCCACATATTGTTATGCTACAGCCTTTTTCCAAAATGGAGTAAATTAATTTTTTCCCTCAAAATTGTCCTCACAACACCCCATAATGACAACATGATTTTTTTTTAATTTTTGCAAATTTATTAAAAATAAAAAAATAAGAAATTGCATGGACATAAGTATTCACACCCTTTGCAAATACTTTGTTGATGCACCTTTGGCAGCAATTACAGCCTACAGTCTTCTTGAATATGATGCCACAAGCTTGGTGCACCTATCTTTGGGTAGTTTTGCCCATTCCACTTTGCAGCACCTCTCAAGCTCTAGCAGGTTGGATGGGGAGCATCGGTGCACAGCCATTTTTAGATCTCTCCAGAGATGTTCAATCTAACTCAACTCTAGGCTCTGGCTGGGCCACTCAAGGATATTCACAGAGTTGTCCTGATGCCACTCCTTTGATACCTTGGCTGTGTGCTTAGGGTCAATGTTCTGCTGAAAGATGAACCATTGACCCAGTCTGAGGTGAGACGATTTCTGGAGCAGGTTTTCATCCAGGATATCTCTGTACATTGCTGGATTCATCTTTCCCTCAAGCCTTACTAGTCTCCCAGTTCCTGATGCTGAAAAACATCCCCTCAGCATGATGTCACCACCATACTTCACTGTAGGGATGGTGCCTGGTTTCCTCCGAACATGAGGCCTGGCATTCACACCAAAGAGTGCAATCTTTGTCTCATGAGACCAGAGAATTTTGTTTCTCATGGTCTGAGAGTCATTCAGGTGCCTTTTGGCAAGGTGGGCTGCCAAAAGGTGGGCTGTCATGTGCCTTTTAATCAAGGACTGGCTTCCGTCTGGCCACTCTACTATACAGGCCTGATTGGTGGATTTCTGCAAAGATGGGTTGTCCTTCAGAAGAATACTGGAACTCTGACAGAGTGACTATCGGGTTCTTGGTCACCTCCCTGACTAAGGCCCTTTTCCCCTGATCGCTCAGTTTAGACACCATCCGCCATCCTCAAGGAGGAGTCATGGTGGATCCAAAGTTCTTCCATTTACAGATGATGGAGGCCACTGTGCTCATTGGGACCTTCACAGCAGCAGAAATGTTTCTGTACCCTTCCCCAGATTTGTGCGGGAGACAATCCTGTCTTGGAGGTCTACAGACAATTCCTTTGACTTCATGCTTGGTTGGTGCTCTGACATGCACTGTCAACTGTGGGACCTTATATGTAGACATGTGTGTGCCTTATGTCCAATCAGCTGAATTTACTTCAGGTGAAGTAATTAAGTTGTATACACATCTCAAGGATGCTCAGTGGAAACTATCAGTTTTGACTGGCAAAGCAAGCTGGATACAAAAACACAGCTCTGGGGTCTAAAAGCATTTACTTGATTCCTTTGCTGGAGTCGGCACACAGAAAGGCAGTCCAAAATAAGCAACAGTTCAAAAAACATCAGGCTTGGTCAAGGCAGGTAGTCAAAAAACATGATGAGGCTATCAAGGCAAGGCAAAAAAAAACAAAACACACACACACACACACACACACACACACACACACACACACACACACACACACACACACACACACACACACACACACACACACACACACACACACACACACACACACACACAAACAGAGCTGGTAGGAAGGCACATCGATCTCACGAGGGACAGGACCACACTGTGGGTCTTATATACACCAGGTGATGAGCTGCAAATCTATAACAGGTGTAAGGAGAAGCTTCCAGAACCGGGGTGTGGCTAGACAGAGGGGAATGCCCACCACCAAGCACCAAGAATGAGACAAGAGAGAAAGGGACAGAAAACCCAAGCAGAAAGAAACAGCAAGAGAAAAGACAGAACACAAAACCAAACCAAAGTAAACTAAAACAGAGCACATACCAAATGAAGTCCAAATCCTGACAGAAACACTCGGAAGCAAATTTGAGCTTCATGGCAAAGTCTGTGAATACTTAAGTACATGTGATTTCTTTTTTTTTTTAAATAAATTTACAAAAATCTAAAAAAAAAAACCTTTTTTCACATTGTCATTATGGAGTGTTGTGTGTACAAATTTGAGGGGAAAAAAAAAAAAATGAATTTCATCCATTTTGGAATCAGCCTGTAATGTAAAAAAATGTGGAAAAAGTGAAGAGCTGTGAATACTTTCTGGACGTACTGTAAGTTGTAGTATAGTCTTCTGGATATGAGTGTTTCCTGTGTTGTGCCTCTCTGCTTGATTTACTGGTTAACCAGATTGCCTACTCTCTCATGGACACTGTCACAATGAGGACTGACTTCCTAGCGTTTTCTGACCCATCATCTGTCTCACCAGTTAACCCATCTGTGTGTTCCGGCCAAGGAGTGCAGACTCATTCTCTGCTGTCAGGGCTCAACAGTAACTCTTGTCCGCTCGACACTCGCGAGTGAACAGTGCTCTCAGACGTGTGCTCCATGCTCCTCTCTTGACTGATCTGGCAAGTTAATTTTCAGCCGCATTTAGAACAAAATCTGGCTAATAAATCAACATATTTTAGTCATGTTCCTGGGACAGTACAAGCATTTTTCTGATTGACTGATTTAGGATAAATGAAACCCATTTCTCCAAATTGTGCATATGTCCCCTCATCTAGTCTCATGTGTGTCACTGGAGTGAGCAGGCACACACAGCTCAGCATTGACCACAGAGCACAAATGTTTAAAAGCACGTTATCACACTGCTTCACATTAAACACACAGCACACCTCTATTTTAATTACACACATCATCAGCAGTATGTTTGCTGTTTCAGAGTGCAGTGCTGATGCAAAAATAACAGGCAGCACCCCGGGGGTGAAAACTTTATATATATAAATATATATATATATATATATATATATATATATATATATATATATATATATATATATATATATATATTTACCTCCACCAAGGAGGTTATGTTTTCGGTCGAGTTTGTTTGTTTGTCTGTCTGTCTGTTTGTCAGCAGGATAACTCAAAAAGTTTTGAACGGATTTTGATGAAATTTTCTGGAGTGGTTGGAAATGACAAGAGGAACAAGTGATTAAATTTTAGTGGTGATCCGGATCACGATCTGGAGCCAGGAATTTTTTAAAGGATTCTTCACCATTGCGGGATAGGGGGAATTTTGACATTCTAGTTTCTAACTCCACAAAAACAAGGCGGAAAGGCTTGAAAAAAATTAGGGTGTAACATAGTCAAATGTTCTATCAAACAACAAAGTTTGGTGATGATCAGATCCGGATTCCGGATCTGGTGATCCAGAATATGCAAAAATATAGGTAAAATAGAAAATGTGTCAGTGTGAGGTGACAAATGAAGCTAACAACTAACACCAAATTGTAGCTGAATCTGTACTGATTCAGTAAGGTGTCATCAGATTTGATGTAGCTTCAAATGTTATGGAGCTAGATCCAGAAGAAAACCGCCATTACCGAAAAATCGTTTTTATACAATAACTTTTGAACTAATAAAGACATAAAAGTGATTCCAAGTTCTAGTGGTATGTTTTCATGGTCAAGGATGTCAAATATAAAGGAAAGAAAAGTGTATGTATCATAGTTTTGGTTGTAACACTGAATTGTTGAATAGATCGCTGTGCCAAGGAGGGAATTTCTGTAGGGTCAGTGACCCTATGACCTTGTGTAGCACATGCAACACTTAAAAAATAGTTCTATTTCAGAATTTACTGTCATTTATTTAGAGAAGTGTTTCATAAATGTTAAAAAATTCATATATTTGCAGTTTAGTTGAATAATACAAATTGAATTTTGTCTCTTATTTGTTTTTGTCTATAAGCACATGCAATATCAATATCAGTACTCAGATGACAGTAGCTTCTGGGAAAGGTGCAAGTTGCAATAAACTGTGATGCCAAGCACTAAGGATACATGCTATCAAGTCACAGCAGATGAAACTTTTTTTTACTACTGAGCAAACATCATTGTTAGACTTTTTTAGGTTCAATGATTCCACAGCGTGTAGATGTTATGGTGTCAGTGACCCCATGGCCTTGGCGGAGGTTTGCACTCTCTGAGTGCTTCTAGTTCACTGTCCTTTTCTTCAAATATGCACCACGTGTTTCTCTTGAACGGCACATGATGAAACTACTGACTGTAGTGCTTCACATGTCAGTAATGGGGCGATTCCACAGAGCACAGAATAGCAAATCAGGACACGTTTTGAAGCATCATAGTAACTTCATGATCAATCTTAGTCAATCTTGAACAAACCTGGTATATATAGTAGCTACAGCCATCATCTGTAGCAGATTTGAAATTGGGGTGAAATTTTTGAGCTGTTCAAAAATTTCATCCAGATTCGCCAAATCGTCACAAGTGCGTGGTAACTTCTGGGTGGTCGCCATCTTCACACCTTAAATCTTGTTCAAATGTTAACCCTAGAACACTATTGCTCAAATTAGTAACAAGATCACTAACGCCGGGTGATTTTCACCCGATGTAATATACCAAATAAAAAGTAATGGCATTAATATATATAAAATATGACAATACATGACAAATAAGAGTAGTGTTCTTTTCTTTTAAACTGTGCCATGTATAACAAAATAAAAAAAAGGTACAATGAGGGGAGAATATAAAAATGCTCCAAAATTACCGCAAAATAAGAAATTTGAGAACAAAAAATTCCTAAAAGAAAAAATAATGAAGCTGTAAACTTGTTTCTTGGTCCACCCATTCCTGGGGTCTTTGAGACTTCCCTGGTGCAGGCACAATCTCCTTGGCACACAAACAGCTGTAGGAGAGACAAACAAAATATGGCATATTTTGAATGGGTAAAAATGACCAGGTGACTAAAATATTTTTATCATTATATGAATTCCCTTGGAAATCACTAGTTTGTGATAGTTATTCATAACCACTGGACTAAATAAAAATAACATGCAAATTCCAGGACCACTTTCACTTACTTCATTCCTCACATGCAGTCAGTACACGCAGGGTGGTAATGGCGTGGACACAGTGGTCGACGGCAGATGTGGCACCTGTGTCGTGTCTTCCTGTCTGACCCTGAGCGGCAGCAGGCACACCTCACTAAGGGAATACTGCTTTCTGCTGCCACTGGTCCTGCCTCACTTGCAGGAGTGCCAGGGAAGGGATGTCGAGCACGGTACAGATCAGGATTCTGAGTTGACATGAGAGATTTGAAGAGAGGAGCGTCTGCTCTGCCCATGGTTTGATAAGTGCCAGTGCCAAAACATGCATATAAGGCCTCCTCTGCAGGTTGTTGTCACCTCTCTTCATCACATGCTCCTTGTGTATGATCCATAAGTTTATCACACTAACGTTTATCATGCCATACAACATGCACAGAGGCCATCTCTCTTGGTCTTTCTTCCACAGCCATAGTGAGCAAACATCTGATCAAACATATCGACACCTCCCTTTGTTTTGTTGCAAAAGTCAATAACTTTTATACACTAACACTATCCCCAGGTGGAATCCACCCCAAACTTACTTTACCCTTAATCACTATTGCTGGGTGAAAATCAACCAAACGTGTGCCTGTAGGAAAAAGTGGGTTTTGGACTAGGAAAACACCCATGCCATCAAATATGTCAAAGACGATGCTGAAGCTACCCAGAGACCCATGACACTCAGAAAAACATAATGAAAATCACATAATTACATTTGCTCGGGTGAAAATCACCCGGCGATAGTGTTCTAGGGTTAAATGGAATATTCCTAGCGAGTACAGATTGAAACTTGTTGATCGTGCTCCATCGGGATAAAAATTTGAAGCAGAAGCCGCATTCGTTGCTGTTCTGGGTGAGGGTGCAGCTCCTTACTTTTTGAGGAGGTTGCCAGGTCTGCACTTTACAAGCCAGTCAGTTGCTGGGTCTGGACTTTATAAGCTAACCTGTAGGAGGCAAGCTGGAGAAAGCATAATGTTTTTGTACTTTTTTGGATAGTGGGTGATTGAATTAGAACAGCAACCTGTGGAATAGGGGTATAAGCAAGTTTAACTTTTGTGAGTTTTCTTTCTGCTCACAGACTGTGACATGGGCGTAGGCAGAGGATTTATCCGGATATTCCACTGTTAAAGGAGATTTTTTTAATGAAAGACGTGCGGACGGATTGCAGCGTCGGCTCGCAGCCGCCGCGACGCTCTGCCACAGGAAAAACACCTCTGTTGGAAGCCTTAAGGACAAGTTGGAACATGCCCAGCTGTTAAACAATTTCTCAGATACTCACTCCACTGAAAGCCATCAAAAGCCGCCTGGATTTTAAAAATGGTTATCAACACGGAGGTGTTTTTCCTGTGCTGCCGCACCGCGCTGGCTGCGTCCCGACGCGCGGACCCATCCACACGTCTTTCATTAAAAAAAATCTCCTTTAACAGTGGAATATCCGGATAAAATGCTGAAACTGACTTCTTCTGAATCTTCTCTGTTCTCTCACGACGTCCTGGATCAATAGAGCCTGAAATATGGAGGTTTTCAGCTTGAAACAGGCTGACGACGGCGCCTGGGAGCGCTGCGCAACGTCCCGCTCCGTGGGAAGTCCTTAAAGTGACAGTATCACTTCAAAATCTCTCATCAGCCATTAAAATTTTCACCGAAAACCAGCTTAATTTTTCGAACCGTGTCCACTTCGATGTGCCTCACAGGTTTAGAAAAAATTTTGATCAAACAAAGCGCCAGTCTCTCAGCAACTTCTCAGACAAAGGAATTCCGATGAGGGCTGGACGACTCCTCCCACAAGGAGTGCTCACAGGTGAATGACGTCACCGACAGGCGTGGAAAAACTCACGCATGCGCACGAGGGTTCAAGCATGGACAGACCTCGTATATATATATATATATATACAAGGGCTGTCAATAAAGTATAGGTCCTTTTTATTTTTTTCAAAAACTATATGGATTTCATTCATATGTTTTTAAGTAAGACACGCTTGAACCCTCGTGCGCATGCGTGAGTTTTTCCACGCCTGTCGGTGACGTCATTCGCCTGTGAGCACTCCTTGTGGGAGGAGTCGTCCAGCCCCTCGTCGGAATTCCTTTGTCTGAGAAGTTGCTGAGAGACTGGCGCTTTGTTTGATCAAAATTTTTTCTAAACCTGTGAGACACATCGAAGTGGACATGGTTTGAAAAATTAAGCTGGTTTTCAGTGAAAATTTTAACGGCTGATGAGAGATTTTGAGGTGATACTGTTGCTTTAAGGACTTCCCACAGTGCGAGACGTCGCACAGCGCTCTCAGGCGGCGTCATCAGCCTGTTTCAAGCTGAAAACCTCCACATTTCAGGCTCTATTGATCCAGGACGTCGTGAGAGAACAGAGAAGTTTCACAAGAAGTCGGTTTCAGCATTTTATCCGGATATTCCACTGTTAAAGGAGATTTTTTTAATGAAAGACGTGCGGACGGGTCCGCGCGTCGGCTCGCAGCCGCCGCGACGCTCCGCCACAGGAAAAACACCTCCGTTGGAAGCCTTAAGGACAAGTTGGAACATGTCCAGCTGTTAAACAATTTCTCATATACTCACTCCACTGAAAGCCATCAAAAGCCGCCTGGATTTTACAAATGGTTATCAACACGCAGGTGTTTTTCCTGTGCCGCCGCTCCGCGCCGGCTGCGTCCCGACGCGCGGACCCGTCTGCACGTCTTTCTTTAAAAAAATCTCCTTTAACAGTGGAATATCCGGATAAAATGCTGAAATCGACTTCTTCTGAAACTTCTCTGTTCTCTCACGACGTCCTGGATCAACAGAACCTGAAATGTGGAGGTTTTCAGCTTGAAACAGGCTGATGACGCCGCCTGAGAGCGCAGCGCGACGTCTCGCACCGTGGGAAGTCCTTAAAGCGACAGTGTCACCTCAACATCTCTCATCAGCCGTTAAACTTTTCACTGAAAACCAGCTTAATTTTTCGAACCATGTCCACTTCGATGTGTCTCACAGGTTTAGAAAAAATTTTGATCAAACAAAGCGCCAGTCTCTCAGCAACTTCTCAGACAAAGGAATTCCGACGAGGGGCTGGACGACTCCTCCCACAAGGAGTGCTCACAGACGAATGACGTCACCGACAGGCATGGAAAAACTCACGCATGCGCACGAGGGTTCAAGCATGTCTGACGTAAAAACATATGAATGAAATCCATATAGTTTTTGAAAAAAATAAAAAGGACCTATACTTTATGGACAGCCCTCGTATATATATATATATATATATATATATGTATACAGCACATTTTTCATATTTAAAACAAATGTTTGTGGTGTGTACTAAAAAAAAAAATCTAAGAAATCGCATGTCCATAAGTATTCACAGCCTTTGACATGAACCTCAAAATTGAGCTCAGGTCCACTGATCATCCTTGAAATGTTTCTACAGCTTAACTGGAGAGTTAGCTGGGATAAATTCAGTTGATTGGACATGATTTGGAAAGGCACACATCCGTCTACATATAGGGTCCCACAGTTAACAGTGTATGTGAGAGCACAAACCAAGGAGTGAAGTCAAAAGAATTGTCTGTAGACCTCAGAGACAGGCCCAAATCTACGGAAGGATACAGAAACATTTCTGCTGCTTTGAAGAGGTTTCATCTCTGTCATTCTCTGCTCTGGGGTTTCCGATTGTGCTCTCATTTGTTCCAGTAATGAAGGTCTGGTGCATGTCTGATGTGATATTTGTTTAATAATGTCTCTTTAATTAGATTTGTATGTGAGGCCGAGTCAAATTTGTTTTTATTTGAACAGTATCTCACAGTTTGAGCCCTGAGCTTAAAGGCAATTTTATTACTATTTTTTACTACTATTTATTATTATTATTATTACAGCTTCAATCACTTCAGTTTTATTGTGGCCTTTTCAAAGTCAGTTTTGTATTTGGCACATATGGTTTGTGTACGAGTTGGTCACATTGCCCTCCATCACCGATCTTTCCTTAAATGTGAAACTCCTTACATACGTATAGTCACTTATGGTATTCTGGACAGTGTGAAGAAATAGATGGGAATTCCTGTCGTAGTGTCAGGTATACTCAATTTGTCACCAAGGACCTTCAACCCCTCATCCAGGGGACCACGTGACTGTTGCAGTTTGGTGTAATCTGCTTTGATTTCCCTACAATAAAGAACTTCTCTACCTTCCTGCTCACTGACTTCTCCTGCTTCATTCATAAAAAACAAACAATAAATCTTCCAAGATACGGATCACGTTTTCTATCTGTAGGTGCTGTTGCTTATCTCGCCTCTTGTTTGTTAGCTTCATGAGAACATGTCAGCTTTTATTTTCTTCTGGCTCTTCTTCCTCAATTGACTGAATGTATTTCCAACCTTCAGCTTGCTGACCATTGTGGTGACTTGGTTTAGAAGAATCTTCAGTTCCAAAATAAGGTACAACCGTTACTTTACTTGGCAATTCCAGGTTTTTTTTAATTGAGGGTCATGGGGGGGGGGGGGGGGGGGCTGGACGCCAGTCTGTCACAGGGCCACATACAGACAGACAAACTCACTCATTGTCCCACACACACACCTTGGGGTAATTTAGAGTCACCAATTCACCAAACCTGTATGTCTTTGGATGTGTGAGGAAGACGGAACACCTGGAGGAAACCCACACAAACATGAGGAGAACATGCAAACGCCACTCAGAAAGGACCAGGTGGGAAGCGATCTCATGACCTTCTTGCTGTGATGCAACAGTGCTAACTAGGCCACAATGCCGCCCCAGAACACACACTGTAACTTCAACTGATAAAATGATGGAATAGTATACATTTGTATACTATCTTGTTACAAATAATGAGTAATATCAATTAAATGCTGATAAATGTAAATTCTTCAGTTTATGTTAAACATTGAAACCCTGACCCCCCCCCCCACACACAAAAAAAAATGCTTAATCTGAATTCTTTCATCTTAACAGAGACAATTTAAAATTCTTTTCATTGAGCCCCAAAAGTGAAATTTTGCCTCTGCTGCCTCTGACATGTCCACAATGTGTTACATCTAAAAACACTGTTAAGGTAAATGATTGATTGTTTAGAGAAATACTTTGAAAGAGAAAACCATTATGGAGTGACAAAAGGTCAAAGTGGGGTCTCACCGGCGCCCCTCCTGACGGAGACTTCAGCAGAGTATTTGTGTTGTATTTGAGATGAGGACACACCATGTCTGACTTCTCTTTCACTGTGTAGGTTTCATCTAAACAGGAGGAGAAACAGGTTTGTTAATAAAAACCTGCCAAACAAGCAAGTTACCATAGTAACATCATCTGTTTTAAGGTTTTAAACCAAAAACCCATATTCTTTAAACTCAGTGTACTAACTAGGAGTTGTTGCGAAACCCATTTTTAGGACGATCTCCTGGGTCCTCGCTGTTATTTTGTTTTTTACATGTCAGAATTGAATGCTGTTGGAAACACTCAATAAACAATAGCGTTATCCTCTGGAGTTTGGTCTGACCCCTCCTGTTCCTCTCACCACATTTATGTGCTGAGACTTTGTGACTGGAAGGCATTCTGACCTAGGAACAGTGCCTGCTTATACACTGAACACATGAATGATGTCCAAAATGTCTTTAAAATATTAATGATTATTTGTTTTTGTTGATTTAAAGTTGCAGTTTGCAGCCACAGTGATTATATCTACAATTACATACAATAATTAATACTCAAAATGATCTTACATGACAGTCACTGATAGTGATTATCCTGCTGGTGTTTGTCAAAAAGTCACAGCTACAAGCCTCGGTTAAATTTGCTCAGTGAAGAAATAACAGATTGAAACAATGTTGTTGAAATGTGTTGAGATGGCCTTCAGTGCAATGCAATTTCATTGTTAAAATTAACTTTCCAAACCGGGCTGATGGACTTAGATAGGCTCCAACCACCTTTGACCTTGAATCAGTGAGTGGTACAAAATGAATGGATGGGGCCAAAAGATGGGCAATTATTACATCTGTAATTCTTACAAATCACATGATTTAAACATATTCTATCATCTTGATGCTAGTATCGTAGCACCTCTTACCCCCAACAGGAAGAGTTTTGGAAATCAATTCGGCCAGTGTATGTAGTTTATTTACTTATTTAAACAAAATTTAAATGTTAAGACCGGGTGTGCCAGCAGGTCTTATTAATATTCAAACGACTTCTTTAAAATTTCTTTTAATAGTAAACTTTGGTACTGACAACAGGTCAAGCTTTCCACAATTCCAGGAAAGAAACGATAAATTCCACACCGCTTTTCATACACACACAGTAATTTTTTGCAGCCTATATTGAAATTCAGTTGATTGGGCTGGTTGCTGGGATGTACAGAAATGTGGGATGTGTAGGATGCTGGGCATCACATCCACACCTTTATACAGGTGGTATGAGTACTGTGTGGATGAGGGGCAGAATTTTTCCCAGTGAATATTGGTGTTCATCTGGGATGTGTTATGCGTCATACAGTGTTCCATTGTCAGGGTTTCCCCCGGATCCTGGTTTTAATTCTCTATTAACCAGTTGTCATGTGTTAGTTTTTCCATGAGATGGCGCCCTCTGTTGTTTCCCACACCTGGAGTGGATGAGTGACTGATGAATGATAGACTATCTAAACCCTGACTTTCTGATCAGTAGTTACGAGATACTTGCATTACACTTTGTATTGGATGTTCCTTGAGATTGGAGTCCATGCTCCTTGATCTAGCCACACCAGGTTCTTCACGATCCAGGACCCAGACCGTTTCCAGGAGATCCAAGCCTGATTGCCTCTCTGTCACCTTGACCGTGTCTTCCTGCCGCTCCCATGTGCTTAAGATGTCGGAGCTTCCCGCAGCTAACCTTCAGGTAACCTGGCTAACTCTCTACTTCCCATATTAGAGCGAATTGTCTTTCCTGGTGTTCCAGATGATTCCTGTGTGGCTCCCATGCTGCCCCGGTTCCTGGTTCTGGCTACCTGCACAGCAACGTCACTTTGGAACTCCTCAGCTCTCTGCTCAGAGCGCAGTTCTGCTACATGCCAGTTAACTTCCTTCTTGTCTCAGTGTGATCCCATTGTCACTTGTTCCTGTCTGTGACTGTGCTATGATAAAGAACTGTGCCAAGAACTCTTCCTAAGAGCTGCATGAACTCTGATTTCAAATGTATTGAGGCCAGCTGTCTAAGTCCTGCTTGATTGCAACTGTGTCACAACGTGCAACACTTGACCTCTGACTTCTGGATACAAATTAGGAACTGTGGATACAACTTATGAACTGTGAACAATTCCTGAGAAGTAATCCTTATTTCCTAAGAACAGGACATTATTTCCATGCCTCTGAATAATCCTGTGTTAAGCCTTTTGTGAACAGTGACTGGTGGCTTCAGTGTTACGAGTGCATTCACTCACCGTCTGTGTCTTCATTCCCCTATTGCTGGTCTCTGAGGCTAGCATTCCATCTGATCCTGGTCCCTGAACCACTTTCCTCAGTTTATCTTCAAGACTGCTCGGGATACTGCAGCTTCCTATTTTCACCGCCGGGGGCGGGCCATCTCGCCATTCTGCAGGCACCCCCAGCGCAGCATTATTCATTTTATTGTTACCAATAAATATCTTTTCCTTTGTAATCCTTCCCGTGTCCTGCTCCCTAACATTTGGGTCCATTGCCTGAAACGGTCCAATTCTATCTGGAACTCTAACCATAACATTCCATACCTTCATGGATTGTGTTCTGGGTGGGGTTGTGCAGACCGGCGGCTAAGATGCCTTTGTCAGTGAGATACGGTTTAATGATGTTGACTTCACGGATGATGCTGTGCAGTCATTCTGCTCTGTGTGCACCTGATCCCGTTGGATCTCAGAAGTGAAGGAGAGCGGGTCCTGATGATGATGGTCCTGAAATGTACTGTACAACTGGAGTTACACCAAGGACATCAGATGTAAAACTTATGTCAAATCCCAAGGTGGATTTGTTCTGAGTCCACTGTGTTGACCCTAAACAATTGAGATCAGACAAAAAACAAACAACAACTTCATGGAAAATGCTTTGATCTTTACGGAATAAACAGATACCCTGATTGTAGCACTTGAGAAGCTGAGTGAGGAATTGAAATGTCTGATTTGGTGATTACCTTGAATCAAGGCTGAGATCCAGGCTTTAAATAACTTCTTGGACTGAACCACCAGAAGTGTTGTATGTGTTTGTGGTGATAGTGTTGAACTTTCAGAGAGATTCACTTATTTCCCTAGGGCATTCTTGTCCCTGTGTTCTGGGACTTTGAGCTTGAGAGATGCCTGGGTAGAATGAAGATTCAAGTCTTTAGGGTCATTGGCCTTCCTGTTTTAAGGATCCTTGACACAGGACGGCATCCTTTGAGAGTGCGTTGTCTGTCCAAAAAAAAATTATCAGGACACACAAGACACACAAAAGCATCTTTCTGTGTAACTGCTTTAACATCCCTTGTGTGCCATTGTTGTCTCCTGTGGAGTTGGGGTGCTACATATAATGTCACATTTCAACAGAGATCTACACTGAGCAGAAGAATTTTCCCAGTTTATAGACGTATAAACTGGATTTGAGTGGAATTTGTTGTAGTCTAAAGGCATGGTGTCATATTTCTTCACTGTTCTTCTCTGCTGCACCTCTTTGGTAAGGGAGAGATAGAATGCGCCATGTCTGTGCTGAATTGACACGAGAGCTTTGGCCAGTTAGAAGCTCAAAATGAAATAGATAACCGCAGGAAAAGTAGAACACAAGCAATGAACAAAATGGCAAACAAATGTGCAGGCAGCGGAAAACCTACTACCTGTTCTCCGCTCAAAGTGTTGAACACGCACAAACCTCTCTGATGAACTTTCACCTGACAAGGAACTCATTTTGCACTTTATAAAATTAACTTTATTCATAAAAATCATGGCAAACAGCCCCAATCGTGCATTCATTCAGCTTCCATTGGCTGACCACGGCATCGTCTGTACATCCTTTCGCGCATTCTCCAGCCTCTGCGTCCCTTCTGGGTTTGTTTTAAACATGCTCAAAAATTTCATGGTGACCTTGGCATCCTGTGTGCCTCTAGTGAGTGCTCCTCGTATGACCTAGGTGGGGTGTACTGTGCATTCCTTCAGCATTCTGTGGTGTCCTCTGTGATTTTCTTGGAAGCAAGGGACACACAAGGGACTCCATCCCTATGTAAGGGGGGATGTTATGAGACTTGGATGATAACCACTGACCTCAGGTGATGACTAGATATTTTTGGTATAAGGTCTTATCTGAGAATCTTTTGGTACCACTGGAAGGACTTTGTCAGATGAACAGCTTTAACTTACTCTGTTGCAAGAATGTAAATAACAGAGGACACAGAGATCAATCTTAAAACCTTTACAGAAGAATACACAAACAGCTGCTATGTAAACTGAATCAAAGTTGGAGATAGGACAGAAGTATTAATGGAAAAAGAAGAAAAGGGCGAGGAAGAGGCAAGGAGGTGAAAGGAGGGGGAATAATAAAGAGGGGGAGGAAAGGAGGACAAGCTGAAGCCATAAAGCCCAGGGGAAATGAGGAGAATGTTAAAGGAGGGAGAAGCGAATCGGTCAGCACGTTCCCAGAGCTGCTTCCCAGCAAAACACAGCATGACCATAAACGACACACACCGCCCACACTGACAAAAACAAAATACTTGTGAAGTGACCCTGAAGGAGACTTTATCTGATCTTACTGACTTTTTAAAAATAACTGAGTGGTATATGAGGTGTGAATATTTGGATGAAAAGTATTTCCTAAAACACATTTTTAAACAAAAAGTCAGTTTTGGGTTAATGCAAGACAGGGACCATGTTCAATAGCTTAAAAAAATAAAAAAAGTTTGTACAGTGAGGCAAATAAGTATTTGATCCACTGTAGATTTTGCAAGTTTCCCACTTACAAAGAATGGAGAGGTCTGTAATTTTTATCATTTATCACTTCAACTGTAAGAGACAGAATAATAAAAAAATGTATCAGAAAGTCACATTGCATGATTTTTAAATAATTAATTTGCATTGTATTGCATGAAATAAGTATTTGGTCACCTATCAACCAGCAAGAATTCTGTCTCTCACAGACCTGTTAGTTTTTCTTTAAGAAGCCCTCCTATTCTTCACTCTTTACCTGTATTAATTGCACCTGTTTGAACTCGTTACCTATATAAAAGACACCTGTTCACACACTCAATCAATCACACTCCAACCTGTCCACCATGGCCAAGAACAAAGAGCTGTCTAAGGACACCAGGGACAAAACTGTAGACCTGTACAAGGCTGGGATGGACTACAGGACAACAGGCAAGCAGCTTGGTGAGAAGACAACAACTGTTGGTGTAATTATTAGAAAATGGAAGAAACATAAGATGACTTTCAATCTTCCTCGGTCTGGGGCTCCATGCAAGATCTCGCTATGTGGGGTAAGGATGATTCTGAGAAAGCTCAGAACTACACAGGAGGACCTGGTCAATGACCTGAAGAGAGCTGGGACCACAGTCACAAAGATTACATTAGTAAGAGCCCCTTCACACATAGTGCGAAGTTTGGACGAAGTGCACACTTAGTGCGCATAACGCAGGAATCACGTGCAAACCGTGTAATGTCCCTGCCTCCAACGCCTCATATACATTGCTACAACTATTTGCGCACACAAGCACCTGAAAGACAAAGTGTGCGCTGTGTGAACCCATCGCACCCTCTCGCAGCAGGTGCCGGCCAAATTCTAGGTGACACGCACGAACATCTAACACCGCTCGCATGGCACTTAAAAAATGTGTGGCCAGTCGCACTCTTGGCACACCAGCAGACTGCAGACAATCACTTTCTTACTCGCAGAGTGTGGCTTTGGTGTGTCCTCCCACTGAAGCAGCTGTGGAAATCTGTGGATCTGGACATTCCAGCTGGACACCACGTACTGTGTTTGGACAGACATGGACAAACAACTGCCCACTGTGACACACATGTGTCTGTTTGCTGTTATCAAGTGGACATAAATAAAAACATAACACTGTGGCAACGTGCTGCAGTGAGCGAGCGTGTACACGGCGCGCACATGAACAGGCTGCTCCCAGGTTGAAATGGACCGTCAGATCAGAACACGCAGCTGGCGATCTCACTGTCACGTCAACCACGTGAGCTGTTCCACATGACGCAGTGTCTTGCGGTGCGTCGTCCACAAGACGCACGCGGCCTGTTGGAAATGAGTGAACTGCTTCTCATTCATGTCATTTCATGACTATGTCTGTGACATAGAAACAGACAGATCATATTTGTATTGCTTGCTTGATAAATGTGGTGTTTTTATATGGTGTGTGATTTTAATTTTTTTTTGTAATACTTCCATGTCCTTCCTGATATGAGGCAGATTCCCGCAGCTTTCAAAGAACAGCTCTGTAGCTCAGTGGTAAAGTCTCTGACTGGCAATCAGAGCTTTTGGACGGCGTGAGTTCACATCCAGTGGGTCATATGTTTTTTGTTTTTCTTCCACATAAACAGTACAATGTGGTCCCAAAGGTACCGGCTGTTTTTTATATTTCCTCCACATAAGCAGAATGATGTGCCACAGCTGGCACTGTGAGTTCCTGTGTGAAATACACCGGTGAGTGCACGAACCCGGTGCGAGAGTTCGTGCACACCTGCCTGTTGGCGTGATATTTCATGGTGTGCTAATTGTTTCACTGTTTTTGTCCAAACGCCATCCAAACTTCGGACTATGTGTGAAGGGGCCCTAACACACTACGGCACCATGGTTTAAAATCCTGCAGGGCATGCAAGATCCCCTTGCTCAAACCAGCACTTGTCCAGGCCTGTTTGAAGTTCACCAGTGACCATCTGGATGATCCAGCGGAGGCATGGGAGAAGGTCATGTGAGATGAGACCAAAATAGAGCTTTTTGGTATCAACTCCACTCGCCGTGTTTGGAGGATGAGAACAATCCCAAGAAAACTGTCCCAACCGTGAAGCATGTGGGTGGAAACATCATACTTTGGGGTTGCTTTTCTGCAAAGGGCGCAGGACGACTGCACCATATTGAACAGAGGATGGATGGGGTCATGTATCGCGAGATTTTGGCAAACAACCTTCTTCCCTCAGTAAGAGCATTGAAGGTGGGTCGTGGCTGGGTCTTCCAGCATGACAATGACCCAAAATACACAGCCAGAGCAACTAAGGAGGGGCTCCGTAAGAAGCATTTCAAGGTCCTGGAGTGGCCTGGCCAGTCTCCAGACCTGAACTCAATAGAAAATCTTTGGAGGTAGCTGAAACTCCAAACCTGAAAGATCTGGGGAAGATCTGCATGGAGGAGTGGACCAAAATCCCCGCTGCAGTGTGCAAACTTAGTCAAGAACTACAGGAAATGTCTGACCTTTGTAATTGCAAACAAAGGTTTCTGTATCAAATGTTAAGGTCTGTTTTTCTATTGTATCAAATACTTATTTCATGCAATAAAATGCAAATTAATTATTTAAAAATCAAACTATGATTTTCTGATGTTTTTTTTTTTAGATTCTGTCTCTCACAGTTGAATTGTACCTACGATAAAAATTACAGACCTCTCCATTCTTTGTAGGTGGGAAAACCTGCAAAATCAACAGTAGATCAGACACTATTTGCGTCACTGTAGTTACTTAATCCAACATTATAAAACATTACTGCCTCTGTACTTAATCAAATAAACCCTGTTGATTTACAGTTTCCTGACTGCTAATCTGAAGCAACAGTGGCAGGAAGACAAACATGAGCAGGTCTGGTGCTTAACATGAACTGAGCCACACTGGCCAAAAAGAAAGAACAGAATTTAACAGGAACCACAGCTATGATACAATGTTGGTAAACTCAGTGGTTTCCAGCTCAGCAAGACAGGTGGAAGGTTCTGGATCAAGGAGCCTAACAGGGGAATTCCCAACAGCCATCATGTTTTAGGTATGAGCCGCTCATTTCCAAGCAGACGAGAACATCAGTAACACAAGGTTTGAAAATCCAGGAACACAGTTACAGCAGGATAATAAAGTGGATCTAGTTTGTCCAAACAAGTTAATCCTTTCTGGATTAATCAGTTCACAGCTGTGTGTTATAAATTTTTCCGATCTGTGCCTCTGCAGGTGCAACATGAAGAAACCAGTCAGCGGTAGGCACACAGCATGGTGTGTTCCTCACTGGTACGTCTTCCACAAAAGGAATAAAACCTATTACACAACCTGTTGCAGTCACTGCAAGGTCGTCCACATTATTTACTTTGTCGTCTGCATTATTTTCTTACTAAAAGTGTATTCTCGACTGTATATTACAGCAATTAGTATCCTTTTTCTCACAAATAGAATGTGGTACGGAGGAGTTTGTACGGTGATCAGGAAAGGCCACAGCACTTACAAATTAAGACAACACATATCGATACAAAGACCACCTGCATTAATTCAAAAACAGGTCGTTACATTAATAAACAACAGCAATCAGATTTCTGACATCTGTCAATCTGGATCCGGATCACCTCCAAAATTCAGTGCAATCTTCCATCTCCTAATTTCTATCTGTGGTGAAAATGTGGTGAGAATCCATGAAGTAGTTTTCATGTAACCCTTCAAAGTATATATAAAGTGAAATCTTGATCCAGAATCCGGATTCAGATTCAGATCACCTCCAAACTTTAATGGAGTCTTCCATGGCCTAATATCTATCTGTAGTGAAAATTTCGTCAAAATTCGTGCAGTAGTTTTGATGTAATCTTGCTAAAGGCAGACAGACAAATAAATCTCAATAATTTTATTACGTCCTTGGCAGAAGTAACAAGTCTTGCAGATAGAGAAAACACATACAAGAACACATACAATTTACAGTTAATAACTCCCTTCAGCTTTTCCCTTTTTACACTCGGGTCACCGCAGCAGATCCACCCAGCAGATCCAAGGTGGATCCAAGGTGGATCTGCTGGTTGATTTGGCACAAGTGTTGTGAGAGGTGACTCATTACATGGAGAATGGGTAGGTGAGGCCTTGAATTCGGAACCTTCAGCATGGGAAACAGATGCACTTAGCTGCTTGGTCACCACCTCTGCCACATAAAGCCTACAGTTCATCATGTTCATAGATGGGATTTCAAGGTGCAGTCAGGCACCAGAGGGTGTCCAGTTTGGTGACCTCAGAGTTGCATATCTGCTTTTCTTTTGGCTTCAGTGACCTCCATTGTGCACTGGGCAGGTTTGAGGCAGAGTGTCAATCAATTGGGATGAGAATCAGCATCTCCAATTCTGAGACCATGCTCCTCTGTTGGAATATGGTGGATTTTCCCCACTGGGTCAGGAGAGAGCTATTGCCCCAAGTAGAAGAGTTTAGGTTTGTTAGGGTATTCCAATGTTCCAAGCTTCCTATTGCTGAAGACGCAGTGGGTAGCTGTGGCCTGAAGGTCTTAGGTGCCTCAAATGGCAGCAACCCTTGAGCACCATGGTTGAGACCAGTGGTCATGGAAGCTGTCTGACTGAAGAAGGAGTCCTTCTGGGATATGTTATCTCGAAGGACTCTGGAAACAGTTCCAAGGTATCGACAGGCCCGAAGGGCGGCAGCCTCTGCTGTGAGGGATGCAAAGCAGCAGGTGTGGGAGGAGTTTGGAGCAACCATGGAGAAGGACTTTCAGTCAGCGCTAAGGTGCTTTTGGTGGACTGTGATGCACCTCAGGAGAGGAAAATGAGGAACCATCCAAGCTGTCTACAGTAAGGATGGAACTCTGTTGATCTCAACTGTGGAGGTAATCGGATGCTGGAAGGAAACTGAGAAACTCCTGCATCAGACTGGAGCACTCTCTCTAGTAGGGGCAGAACTGGATGCTGATGGGCATCATCAACAATTTCCCTGTTGGAAGTCACTGAGGTAGTCAAACACCTCTACAGTGGCAAAGCCCCAGGGGTTGATGAGATCCATCCAGAAATGCTGAAGGCTCTGGGTGTGGAGGGATTGTGTTGGATGAGATGTCTCTTCAACATTGCTTTGAGGTCTGGGACAGTGCCCAAGGAGTGGCAAACTGGGGTGGTGGTCCCCATATTTCAAAAGGGGGACCAGAGACTGTGTGCCAATTACAGGGGCATCACACTACTCAACCTCCCTAGTAAAGTCTACTCCAGGGTGCTGGAAAGTAGGGTTTGGTCGATAGTCAAACCTCGGACTGAAGAGGAACAATGCAGGTTCCGTCCTGGCCTGGAACAATCGACCAGCTCTTCACTCTTACATTGATCCTAGAAGGGGCCTGGGCATATGCCCGTCCAGTCTACATGTACGGTATGGACTTAGAAGGTGTTTGATTGGGTATCCCGGGAGATAATATGGGAGGTGCTGTGGGAGTGGAGGACTGTGGAGTGAGGGGGTCCCTTCTCTGGGCCATCCAATCTCTGTACTCACAAAGCGGACTCATTTCCGGGGGGGAGTGGCCTCTGCCATGGTTGCGCCTTGTCACCAATCCTGTTTGTGATATTCACAGACAGGATATCGAGGCATAGGTGGTGGGAGGAGGGTCTTCAGGATCTCATCATTGCCTTTTGCAGATGATGTGATGCTTTTGGCTTCATCACCTCCAGTACTCACTGGGTCGGTTCACAGCTGAGTATGAGGTGGCTGAGATGAGGGTTAGCACCTCTAAATCCTAGGCCATGCTTCTCAGCACGTAACCGATGGACTGCCTACTCCAGGTAGGGAATGAGGTCTTTCCCCAAGTGAAGGAGTTGAAGTACCTCGGGGTCTTGTTCACGAGTAATGGGACAATGGAGCATGAGATTGGCTGGAGAATCAGTGTTGCATGCACTCTAGTGTACTGTTGTGATAAAAAGGGAGCAGAGCCAAAAGGCGAAGCTCTCAATCTACTGGTCAATCGTCGTGCCTACTCTCACCTATGGTCATGAAGGTCATGACCAAAAGAACTACACTGCGGGCATAATTATTTTTAACAAATCACTTTGGTGTGTTATGCAGGTTGATCGGTGCCACAGTTGGTCTGTCCTCAGGTCGTCACTCTCAGATTTATGGCTAAACCAAACACTACAAAATAAGTGCTGGAATCAGTGAACTCTAGTCCATTATGTCATTGTGTTTCAGCCCCCTTGCCTACCCGGATGGTGGACTTTGCAATTCCTCATCAATTTGGAGGATTATGGTCCCGGTGACCAGTAATGGGCATCTGAACCATATATTTTGAATAAGTCATTGATTTGTGAGTTCTGTCGCAACCACCCTGACATTGTTGGAATAGCCGGTGACATTCCGTAGAGGGAGTGGTCCTGTAATGGGTCACATTTTGTCTCAAGTTCTGTTTTGGCATAAGTCACAGTGATTTCTGGTCATTTTCCCTCACTGTTTTTAGGTGGAGCAGCAAGGTGGCTTAGTGGTTAGCACTGTTGCCTCACAGCAAGAAGGCCATGGGATCAATTCTCACCTGTGGCCTTTGTGTGTGGAGTTTGCATGTTATCCTCATGCTTGTGTGAGTTCCCTGTGGGTGCTACGGCTTCCTCCCACATCTAAAGACATGCAGTAAAGGTGAACTGGAAATTTTAAATTGTCTGTAGGTGTGCATGAGGGTGTGAATGTGTTTGTCTGTCTATATGCAGCCCTGTGACAGACTGACATCCTGTGCAGGCTGTACTCTGCCTCACGCACTATGACTGCTTGGATATTCTCCAGCCCCCCAACCCTTGATTGGAGTAAGCGGGTATAGAAAATGGATGGATGGATGTTTTTGGTGATGCTTCTTCTGTGTTCGTTTGATTTCTGGGTTGTTGATGTCAACATCAGTGTCACTGTACATCTCAAATTTATTGCTGTGCATCCTTTTTATCAATAGTTTGAAAGTCTTCTTGCTGCCAGATTGAATTGGGTTCCACCCTGCTCTTCAGCATTTCATGTTACAGTATTTTTTGATTCCACGTCACTGACTTTTGCTATCATTCTGGAGACCTGTCTCTTACCTGGTGTTTTTGTGCCGGTTACAGTGTTTTTGACTCAACATTATAGACTTTTCCTGTCATTCCGGATTCCTGTCTTTCTTCCTGCCATTGTGGACCATGTGTTACTGATAAATCTGGTTACTGAACTCTACCTGTCTCTTCTGCTTCCCCCCCTCAGATATACTGAGGATGTTTTGTACTGATAACCAAGTGTCTGACCTGAGCCTCAGATGTAGACTGTTCCTCTTGCCTGCTACAAGCTGCTGTTAGTGGTGCTAATTATTTTGTGAACAATTAAACCTGCTCAAACAGTTCGTTATGGTTCACTGCATTGAGTCCTTGACTTAATTCATGACAACTGTTTGGATTTTTTAAAAATTGATGCAAGTAAAGTTCAGTACAAATGCAGTATCTTGAAAATGTTCATGTATCCATCCACTGACTTGTCTAAAGAAAACTGGCTGCAAAAAATTATGATTTTCACTGAACATCATCCTCATATTTAGTGTGTTGAATTATTTGTGGGCTCTGAAAATGGAGGGACTGTATGTACAAATGGCTGCAATTCGTAAAGGGTTAATTTGATTTCTTCTTCCAGCTGCTCCCATTCTGGGTCACCAAAGCAGACCGGCCATCACCATCTTAGTCTCCTCTTCATCTTCTTTTGTCACACCAAGCACCTGCATGTTCTCCCTCACCACTTCCATGAACATCATCTTTTGCCTTCATCGTCACCTCCTGCATGGTGGCTCCAGCATCCTTCTCCCTATATGTCCTGAGTCTTTCCTCTGCACATTGCCAAACCATCTCAATCTCACCTTTGTCTCCATACCATCCTACTTGTGCTGACCCTTTGATGTGTTCATTCTTATTCCTAGCCATCCTCCTCAGTCACAAAGAAAATTGCAGCACCTTCAGGTGTGCCTCCTGCCTTTTTGTTAGTACTACCTGGCTCTAAATTGTACAGTGCCACTGGTCTCATGATAGTCTTCTAAACTTTCCCTTTGTGTCTTACAGATATCCTTCTATCATACATCACTCATGCTACCTTTTTCCATCCATTCTACCCTGCCTGCACTCTCTTCTATACTTTTTTATTACATTCTCCATTTTTTTGGACAGTTGACCCCAAGTATCTAACCTTCACCATACCTACTCCTTGCAATTGCACTATTCCACCGTATACCCCTTAATTCACACACACAAACAGTCTTGCTCCTATTGACTTTCATTCTCCTTCTCTCCAGAGTGCATCTCCACCCCTTCAGGCACACTGCAACCTGCTCTCTACTCTCAATACAGATCAGTGTCATCTGCAAACATCAAAGTCCACGGAGACTCCCGTTTGGTCTTGTCCATCACCACTGCAAACGAGAAATGGCTCATAGCCAATCCTCGATATACAGTAAAACTTGCATACGAGGTCTGCTAGAAAAGTATCAGACCTTTTTATTTTTTGCAAAAACCTGATGGATTTGAATCACGTGTGCTTGCATGAGCCAACCTTGAACCTTCGTGCGCATGCGTGATTTTTTTCACGCCTGTCGGTTGCGTCATTTGCTTGTAAGCAGCCTTGTGTGAGGATGGGTGTAGTCGCTCGTCATTTTTTCTTTGCAAGGAAATGGCGGAACGACTGGAGCAGCGCAACTGCATCAAATTTTGATAGAAACTGGGCGACAGCCAGGTGGAAACCATTCCACAACCTTTTCCTGACTCCATGTTATGAAGTTGGTCATATTTGCAGACTTTTCTGCCAAACACATTTGATCCATAATCAAAAAGTAATCAGTGTGCGCACTGCAAAACCTTTAAAATACGAGAGGAAGGAGTGAAAATGTAAAAATGTTGCAAATCACAGCCCTTGTGGTCTCCATCATTTAGCAGGTGCGCTGTTTGCAGCCACACAGAGGGCTCTGATCTAAAACGGTTGTCTTTGGTTCGTCACACCCAGGGATATGTGTGAAACCTAACACTATATTACTGTGCAGGCAACAAGCAGAATTTTGTTAATGACCACCGGGCTTAAATTATACCTTGCCTTGTTTAGGTCCAGTGTCTGAGCAGTTTGGAAAAAATAAACTGCTGGTCTTTTAATCAAGGAAATATGGTATCCACTTTCCTCGAATCGGCAAGTGTCAGTGCTGAACCTCATTTCCTACCTCTGTTACTGGGCTCGTCCAGACTGCTTTGTCCGGCATATGTGAGGGGTTTTTAATGGGAATACATTATAACTGCCCAGGATGTTTTGTCCAATATGAATGAAAATCCATTATACAAACTCCGTTATTACATGGAAAACCATACAAAGCATTTGGACTTTTGCTCTTATCCAGTAAGTGCGAATATCCAGTATATACGATAACGGTTTATGCCAGTTTTGCTGTAATCTCATTTCCACCTTGAATGCATCAGTCATTCCTATTGCACATCTACTGCTGTCACACTATCCTTGTACATATCCTGCACCATTCTCACAAACTTCTCTGCCACTCCAGACTTCCTTGTTCAATACAACTCTTCTCTCGGCACCCTGTCACAAGCTTTCTCTAAAACCACAAACACACAATGTAACGTCTTCTGGCCTTCTCTATCAGCCATCTCATCAGAAATTTTGCATCTGTGATAGCAGATTCGGTACCACTGAATGGGAAAGTATGTCCAAACATGACTGGTAGTATACACACACACACACACACACGTGTTAAATAGACCTAAAACCTTTGAAAATACATATGTATGCCACATCTACTACCAACAGTTATAAAAAAAAAAAAAACCCCATCTGCACCCAGTGGCCACAAAATGGATTTAGGTTTGACTTAAATGTGTCAACTTCTGCATTTCATGTGTCCCATGACTGTTATTCTCTAAATCACCATTTACTAAAGTGATACCTCATATTTTCACAGAGCAGGCAGATCAGTGGAACAGGAGTTGGACAATTGATTTGTAGGCCAAACTACCATTTGTGCTCTTGGACAAGACACTTCATGTGCATCGTCTCAGTTCACCCAGGGGTACCAGCCTTGGCTGGGGAAGTAACCTACAATAGAGTGGCGGCCCATCCAGGAGAAGACTGACTCCCCTCTGCTTTCACACTGTGGAATCTGAGGATAAGCACCGGCACAAATGGACAAAATTTATGAAATGTATATGACAAGTACATGAAATAAAAAAGTTACACAAGGAATATTTCCCCTACTCCTTTGTGACAATTACAGATTTTCGTTTTGTGATTTGGATCATAGTTGCATTTGGTGATAAATTTAGATATCTTGCAATGAATACCATTTCTTACATTTTTAAATTATATTTTCACATACAACAGGAATGAAATTTTGTAGCTGAGCCAAGGTTGAGCCATGTTCGGCCGTAAATCACCCATGCTAATCTGAAGGCAGGATATTGTAAAAGATAGTCAATGGATTTTGCTGAAATTTACAGGAAAGATGATCCAAGTTTGATAAAATCTTTATTGAAAAAAATTCACTTGAAAGCAGTTGCTTAATTCCATCATAAATATATGATGGCAGAAAAAAACTCAGCGTATCCAAAAGAGATTATAAACTTTAAAAAAAAAAAAAAAAAAGCAAAGGAGTCCAACAATCCAATTTCATATTTATCTTTTAATCAACTGTTGTACATTGCTGGCTTACAATCATCGATACTCCATGTGGATTAGAATTCAGTACCACTGTAACATAGGGGCAGTAGGTTACATCTTAGCCACATTTGCAGAGTAGGAGTGTCCAGAAAGAAGCACACCCACTAATTTTGTTCAGGAATACACAGATCACGAATCACAAACGGACTGACGATGCTGGTTCTATTTCTGCAACAAACTCTCATAAACCTTAATCATCAAATATTTGAATGTGAAATAAAGGAAAAAATACTAAAACCCAAACCTATTCATATGAATGCACCAACTCAAAAACTTGAATTTGGCTCAGTCACATATCACATGTAAATCAACATGCAAAGGCTTAAATTCATTCAAATGACAAAGTAGAATCAGTATGTCTGACCAGGTTTTTGAGCTTTTCTTTAGTTTCCTCAGTAACAGTGGTTAGTGTGTTCAAAGATGGTTTTGTGTAGCCAGTGTGGTAATCTGAGTCACCTCCTACCTTTGCAGTGTAAACTCAGTACAAAAATGTCAGACAAAATGTGCAAAATGTCAAAAGCAGCTGTAACCGTCTGTCAAAACAGCTAACTGATCATCTGCAGAGAAATGGTCTATTTGAAGAGTTTCAGTCAGGTTTTAGAATTCATCATAGTACAGAAACAGCATTAGTGAAGGTTACAAATGATCTTCTTATGGCCTCAGACAGTGGACTCATCTCTGTGCTTGTTCTGTTAGACCTCAGTGCTGCTTTTGATACTGTTGACCATAAAAAATTTATTAGAGATTAGAGCATGCCATAGGTATTAAAGGCACTGCACTGCGGTGGTTTGAATCATATTTATCTAATAGATTACAATTTGTTCATGTAAATGGGGAATCTTCTTCACAGACTAAGGTTAATTATGGAGTTCCACAAGGTTCTGTGCTAGGACCAATTTTATTCACTTAATACATGCTTCCCTTAGGCAGCATTATTAGACAGCATTGCCATTGTTACGCAGATGATACCCAGCTTTATCTATCCATGAAGCCAGAGGACACACACCAATTAGCTAAACTGCAGGATTGCCTTACAGACATAAAGACATGGATGACTCTAATTTCCTGCTTTTAAACTCAGATAAAACTGAAGTTATTGTACTTGGCCCCACAAATCTTAGAAACATGGTGTCTAACCAGATCCTTACTCTGGATGGCATTACCCTGACCTCTAGTAATACTGTGAGAAATCTTGGAGTCATTTTGATCAGGATATGTCATTCAATGCGCATATTAAATATGTAGGACTGCTTTTTTTGCATTTGCGCAATATCTCTAAATTAGAAAGGTCTTGTCTCGGAGTGATGCTGAAAAAACTAATTCATGCATTTATTTCCTCTAGGCTGGACTATTGTAATTCATCATTATCCTAAAAGTTCCCTAAAAAGCCTTCAGTTAATTCAAAATGCTGCAGCTAGAGTACTGACAGGGACTAGAAGGAGAGAGCATATCTCACCCATATTGGCTTCTCTTCATTGGCTCCCTGTTAATTCTAGAATAGAATTTAAAATTCTTCTTCTTACTTGGCTGTGGAACCAGCTCCCAATTCGGATCAGGGAGACAGACACCCTCTCTACTTTTAAGATTAGGCTTAAAACTTTCCTTTTTGCTAAAGCTTATAGTTAGGGCTGGATCAGGTGACCCTGAACCATCCCTTAGTTATGCTGCTATAGACTTAGACTGCTGGGGGGTTCCCATGATGCACTGAGTGTTTCTTTCTCTTTTTGCTCTGTATGCACCACTCTGCATTTAATCATTAGTGATTGATCTCTGCTCCCCTCCACAGCATGTCTTTTTCCTGGTTCTCTCCCTCAGCCCCAACCAGTCCCAGCAGAAGACTGCCCCTCCCTGAGCCTGATTCTGCTGGAGGTTTCTTCCTGTTAAAAGGGAGTTTTTCCTTCCCACTGTCGCCAAGTGCTTGCTCACAGGGGGTCGTTTTGACCGTTGAGGTTTTTCTGTAATTATTGTATGGCTTTGCCTTACAATATAAATCGCCTTGGGGCAACTGTTTGTTGTGATTTGGCGCTATATAAATAAAATTGATTTGATTTGATAGTTGGTGGCAGTATTAACAGCTGGGCAGTATTACCCCACTGGAGGTAGTAATTGGAGGTAGGGGAGTGTCTTTGTTGTTTTTACTTCCAATAGATTACAAACCAACAGAGTGGAGGGTCATGTGATTCCCTCGATTCATCTGCAGACTAAAAATCAGTGCAGTTTGTGGACTGTAACGAAATACTGTGGATGCGATGTTGAGTAATGGAATACTTGGCTACATTTTGGAGAGGATAAAAATGTGGCTACAAAAGGTTTTGATTTAGATCTCCCTTCAGTTTGACATTCCAAGATAGGTACGCCTTATCTCATTTCTTAACATGCTTAGCTTGATGTGACCAAAATCTGATTATTATAAAATCCTAAATTCTGAACGTCCTCCTCCATTATCTGTTGGCTATGTGATCCCGTCAGACATACACACTCTTCAAATACACCTTTCAGTTCGCTTATTTATTTAACATGATACTACAGATTGCTGCTAAACTAAATTTCAGTATTTTCTTTTAAACAAAAAAGAACCTAGTTAAGCATAATGTTTTATAAATAACAAATTACATTCTACACAACTGTAAAGGACCATACTGGTAATTTTGATATTTGAGCCAAAATATTATTTTATTACAACAAACATTTTCTAAACCTCAAAACTGAAAAAGAGAAGTTCAAAGACTAGTCTTCTCAGTTGAACCTGTCACTGTTATCATATCAATGTGACAGAATGTGATTTGTTACATATTTACAGTAACACTGTTGCACCACCAAAGCTGCACTTTGCAGCCGTTGGAAAAAAAAAGCTAAAAGACACACTTCAGAAAACATCTCCCAAAAATTGTTTAGTTACATTGTTAGTATGATGATTTAACCTTCCGAATATAAGTTTCAAATACCAGTAAGTTGATTGATACCAGAATAAACTATATCCAAAGGCAACCAAGAAAGACAGGTGAAAATTATTTTAAAGTCAAATTTTCAGTTTTAGTGTTGTGAAAATGGTTTCCACTAAAGTACACATCTCGATTTGTAGGCTCAGGCATCAAAATAAACAACATGGTCCTTTAATACTCTTCTTCAGCAATATCAGCTGTGTACACACAGGTAGCTTGATTACTTCCACTTTTTAGACAGGAGCAATAGTTTCCCGTTCATAGTTATATCTGTACATCAGCTGTAATAACGGCTCATCTTTCACGAGGAATCCAAGATCTGCCAAAAATAAATCTCAATTACAGTATGAGAGATGTTGATATCATATCACCTGCCCCCACCAACAAACATGAGAACAGTTGTAAATCTTCCAGTTAATTTAGAGAAGATCAGTTATTACTTCTGTTGAGTGTTTGCCTGACTTGACTCAAACAGTGGAAAATGCATCCAAGCTCGTGGAGATTGTCAACGTGATTCCCATGCTCTAAAAGCACAGTTTCCTCAAGTTTAAAAAGGGGGGTTCAGGGAACCTTTGACACAAGACGCAGCTTGGACCCCGGCCGGTAGCCCTCTGGCTCTGGATATATTGTTCTGAAGGTCAGGTTAATGCGTGGACCTCGATCGTGGTACTCTTTAGCCACTTGATGCTGATGGAGACAAAAGAGGTTGAACAAAAATAAGATATTGACACTAACAATAGTCTCAATGATCTACTTTTACATCAGGTAAACAGGAACATATATTGCTACTAAAGGACAGTGGAACCACTTTTTGAGACCCAAACTATGACAATGCAAAACAGGAGCTTTTAACATTAGCCTATCTAATTCTAGACACAAACATGACAAGTGCAGCACAGTGTGAGATGTCATTGTTGATGTTTGCGTGCTATAGTTATTATATAGACATCTTTCTCAAAAGGTTTAACATTTAACAAGTAGAGCCGGACAACGGTATGTGTGTTATTTTTGCTGATATGACAACTTTATATTTTAACTCAACTCAACCTTTATTTCTAAACCACGTGGTCAGCAGTTGCTGTACATAATTAAAAAATGGGCACCAAGTTACCCCCGTCAGAAATAAATGAATTAAAAATAATAAAATGACAACAGGCAATAAGAGAGACAAAAGACAAAATAAAATAAAGTGTAAAAAGTGGTAGTAAATAATTTAATTTGATTTAATTTAATTTACATAGGACCAAATCACAACAACGCCGCCTCAGGTGAAACACGGTAAGAGCTAACCTTACCAACCCCTACAGCAAGCACGCAGGCAACAGTGGTAAGGAAAAACTCCCTCTGATGATACTGAGGAAGAAACCTCAAGCAGACCAGACTCAAAGGGGTGACCCTCTGCTTGGACTATGCTACCAAAAGACTACAAATAAGGTAAAATTTCTCAGCATTAAGCAACTGGAAAAACAGAAGGAATACTAAAGTAAAACAGAGATGCAATCCTTCATTTAGGAAATACCAGAGAAAAGAAATAGGTTTTTAAAGAGGCTTTAAAAGTGTCTAGTGACAGGAAAGATCTAATATTGAAAGGGAGACTATTCCAGAGCCTAGGGGCAGTTGCTACAAAGGCTCAATCACCTCTCATCTTTAATCTGGTTTTAGGCACCTCTAGCAACAGTTGGTCAGAAGACCTCAAGGCTCTGGTTGGGGTGCAAGGAAAAAGAAGCTCTGAAAGATACACTGGGACCTGACAGCTATGCAGATAGATAAACTCTTCCACAAGTGACAGGTGTGTAGTCTTTTAATTGACGTATCCTTCACTTACAGACAGAGCGAAACTGGGAACAGAAACGAATAAACAGTATTAAAACTGTGCTACCATGTTTGTACATCAATCTCAAAGCAAAAAATATCGCTAGCAATACAACAAACAAAATA
Organism: Thalassophryne amazonica; assembly: GCF_902500255.1. Classification (NCBI taxonomy): domain Eukaryota; kingdom Metazoa; phylum Chordata; class Actinopteri; order Batrachoidiformes; family Batrachoididae; genus Thalassophryne; species Thalassophryne amazonica. The sequence goes on along the minus strand of NC_047110.1, from coordinate 19,132,001 downwards.
AATGTAATTCTTCAAAGTTTGAAAATAATGTCCAATATTCTCTCCAAATATCACAACAAACATAAATACTCACAAGCAATGCTTTCTGTAAGGCAAGATGGAAGGATAGATGTAGATCTCATCAGAAAATAAATGTGCTGTCAGCCATTTTCTACATCTGGACTTTCTTTAGCTCTCTTACAAAAACGGTGCTGAAACACAATACAATTGACTCCTTAGCCTCCTGCTGGAGGGAGGGAAAACTACACCAACGCACCTCCTGTTGGTGGGAGGGAAACTACACCAGCACACCTCCTGCTGGTGGGAGGGAAAACTACACCAGCACACTCCCCGCTTGACGTCCACAGGATGTCACTTCTAGGTATGAGGACTAATGTCTTCCCTGTCAGAGTTGTGCAGCAGTAAGACAGTCTCAGTAACTGGCCTCAGGAAGGTTTGGCAGGTACCATCAGAGGCAATCTTTATCTCAACCTTCCGTACCTTCCCATCTCGACTAGGGAAGGTGTTGATCACGACCCCCATGGGCCAGTGGCTCCTTTTAGCCTGATCGTCCTTCAGCAGTACAAGATCTCCCTTTTGTAGGTTTGGCCTCTCTGAATGCCATTTTCTCCGACCCTGCAATGTTGGCAAGTATTAAGTTCTCCAGCGAGTCCAGAACACGTTAGAGAGATGCTGCACCTGTCTCCATTGACGTCCGTATAAGTCTGACTTGTCGAAGCATCCAGGTGGTGCAGATGGCGATCTAGTTTTCTGGGTGAGGAGGGTTGCAGGAGTAAGAACGTATGGACAGGCAGGATCAGTTGAGACTGGAATAAGCGGTCGGGAGTTTACAATGGCGGTTACCTCGCCTAGAAGAGTAATGAGAACTTCATGAGTAAGCACATGAACTTGTTGGGAAAGTGTAGGAACACGGACCCACAACAGGGGGCGCAAATGAACGGACAATGGAGGAAGTCAAATATCAACACTTTACTGTTGTGAAACACGCACAACAAACACAACCAATTACAATATCAGACAATAAGCCGAATCACAACGGTGTCATGTGGGCAGGCTTGAAGATAGGAGACGTCTGTCCAAGCAGAACCGGAACCACACGATTTCCTCCGCCACCGAACCCCGGGAATACTGGAGCCGCCAAGTCCCGAACTCCCAGGTGGCCACTGCCTCCGCTTGTCGGATCCGGTACTGCTGGCGAGGAACAGAAACAGTCAGATGTGGGTGGGTCTGCACCCAGCAACACGTATGGTGGAAACACCACCTCCACCTCTCGTCAGGAAAAACACTGTAGTGCAGGAATGTGAGTACTTATCCAAAATACAGTCTCCTGCTGTTCTTCTCTCTTTCTGTGTAAAGGCAAAAAGTATTTAATGGTCAAAAGATAATCCGTTAGGCTGGATACGTTACCTCCTTGGTAGAGCGATATCTCGGCAAAGAGGTGGAGACGTCGTCCTGCTGATATACCACTGCGGATCAGAAGATTGGTAACAGCTGTCGTAGGTGACAGCTGTCACCCCGGCTGCTCCTGTGAGACGGCAGCGCCCTCTGGTGCCTGGAGCCAGCACTCCAGGCAGGGTGCCCTCTGGTGGTGGTGGGCCAGCAGTACCTCCTCTTCAGCGGCCCACACAACAGGACCCCCCCTTCAATGGGCGCCTCCTGGCGCCCGACCAGGCTTGTCCGGGTGGCGGCGGTAGAAATCGGCCAGGAGGGCCGGGTCCAGGATGAAGCTCCTCTTCACCCAGGAGCGTTCTTCGGGGCCGTACCCCTCCCAGTCCACCAAATACTGGAAGCCCTGGCCCATCCTTCGAACACCCAAAAGCCGGCGCACAGTCCAAGCCGGCTCGCCATCGATGATCCGGGCAGGAGGTGGTGCCGGACCCGGAGTACAGAGGGGTGAGGTGTGATGTGGCTTGATCCGGGACACGTGAAAACGGGATGGATCCGCACATGAGGCCGGAAGCTGAAGCCTCACTGCGGCTGGACTGAGGACCTTGAGGATTTTAAACGGACCGATATACCGGTCCTGCAATTTAGGGAGTCCACTTGGAGGGGAATGTCCTTAGTAGACACCACACTTCCTGCCCTGGCCGATACGTAGGGCCGGGGTCCGCCGACGGTCTGCATGGGCCTTCGTCCTCATCCGGAGCCCTCAGCAAGGCAGAACGGGCGGCACGCCACACCTGACGGCACTTCCATAGGTGGGCCTGGACCGAGGGCACACCGACCTCTCCCTCACCACCGGAAACAGAGGCTGTTGGTACCCCAGACACACCTCGAAAGGGGAGAGGCCGGTGGCTGACGACACCTGGCTGTTATGGGCATACTCGATCCAGGCCAGATGGGTACTCCAGGCCGCCGGGTGCGCGGCTGTCATGCAACGCAGGGCCTGCTCCACCTCCTGATTGGCCCGTTCTGCTTGCCCGTTGGTCTGGGGATGATACCCAGATGAGAGACTCACCGTGGCCCCCAGTTCCCGGCAGAAGCTCCTCCAGACTTGTGAGGAGAACTGGGGACCGCGATCGGAGACGATGTCTGTGGGAATCCCATGCAGCCGGACGACGTGGTGGACCAGGAGGTCCGCTGTCTCCTGGGCCGTCGGGAGCATCGGGAGGGCCACGAAGTGGGCCGCCTTGGAGAATCGGTCCACTATCGTGAGGATGGTGGTGTTGCCCTGGGACGGCGGGAGGCCCATGACAAAATCCAGGCCGATGTGGGACCAGGGGCGATGGGGCACGGGCAGCGGCTGGAGCAGTCCCGAAGCCCTGCGATGATCAGCCTTGCCCCTGGCGCAGGTGGTGCAGGCCTGGATATAATCCCGGACGTCGGCCTCTAGGGACGCCCACCAGAAGCGCTGCCGGACAACTGCCACGGTTCTTCGCACCCCTGGATGACAGGAGAGCTTAGAGCCGTGACAGAAGTCCAGGACTGCAGCCCTAGCTTCTGGTGGGACGTAGAGTCGGTTCTTCCGCCCAGTTCCGGGGTCCGGGCTTCGTGCCAGGGCCTGCCGGACGGTTCTCTCTACGTCCCAGGTGAGGGTGGCCACGATAGTGGACTCCGGGATGATGGGTTCCGGTGGATCCGACAACTCCGCCTTGACTTCTTCTTCATGTACCCGGGACAAGGCATCCGATCTCTGGTTTTTGGTCCCGGGATGGTAGGTAATCCGGAAGTCAAAACGGCTGAAGAACAGTGACCAGCGGGCTTGCCTGGGGTTCAGCCGCTTGGCGGTCCTGATATACTCCAGGTTCCGGTGGTCAGTGAAAACCGTGAATGGCACAGACGTTCCCTCCAACAGATGTCTCCACTCTTCAAGAGCCTCTTTCACCGCAAGGAGTTCTCGATTGCCGACGTCATAGTTCCGTTCGACCGGGGTCAACCTGCGGGAAAGGTAGGCACACGGGTGAAGGACCTTATCGGTCTTCCCGCTCTGGGAAAGCACAGCTCCTATCCCTGAGTCCGAGGCGTCCACTTCAACCACTAACTGGCGACTAGGATCGGGCTGCACCAGAACGGGTGCAGACGAGAAGCGCCGTTTCAACTCCTTGAATGCGGCATCGCAACGATCCGACCAGGTGAAGGGGACTTTTGGGGAGGTCAGGGCTGTCAGGGGGCTAACTACCTGACTGTAGCCCTTAATGAACCTCCTGTAGAAATTAGCAAAGCCGAGGAACTGTTGCAGTTTCCTTCGGCTGGTGGGTTGGGGCCAGTCTCTCACCGCCGCAACCTTGGCCGGATCAGGAGCGACGGAGTTAGGTGAGATGATAAACCCCAGGAAGGACAAAGAAGGGCGGTGGAACTCGCACTTCTCGCCCTTCACAAACAGCTGGTTCTCCAACAACCGCTGCAGGACCTGACGAACATGCCGGACATGGGTCTCAGGATCCGGAGAAAAGATGAGTATGTCGTCCAGATACACGAAGACGAATCGGTGCAGGAAATCCCGCAAGACATCATTAACCAATGCTTGGAACGTCGCGGGGGCGTTTGTAAGACCGAACGGCATGACCAGGTACTCAAAGTGACCTAACGGGGTGTTAAATGCCGTCTTCCACTCGTCTCCCTTCCGGATCCGAACCAGGTGATACGCATTCCTAAGATCGAGCTTGGTGAACATTTGGGCTCCATGCAGGGGCGTGAACACTGAATCCAACAAGGGCAAGGGGTATCGGTTACGAACCGTGATCTCGTTCAGCCCCCTGTAATCAATGCATGGACGTAGTCCGCCATCCTTTTTTCCCCACAAAAAAGAAACCTGCACCCATCGGGGAGGTGGAATTCCGGATCAACCCGGCAGCCAAAGAGTCCCGGATGTAGGTCTCCATTGATTCGCGCTCAGGTCGTGAGAGGTTGTACAGCCTGCTGGACGGGAACTCAACGCCTGGAACCAAATCAATGGCACAATCGTACGGACGGTGGGGGGAAGGGTGAGCGCCAGATCCTTACTGAACACATCCACCAGGTCATGGTACTCCACCGGCACCGTCCCTAGATTGGGCGGGACTCTGACCTCCTCCTTAGCCTGGGAACCGGGAGGAACCGAGGAACCTAAACATACCTGATGGCAGGTCTCGCTCCACTGAACCACTACCCTGGACGGCCAATCGATCCGGGGATTGTGTTTCAACATCCAGGGGAACCCTAGAATCACACGGGAGGTGGCAGGAGTCACAAAAAAACTCGATCTCCTCCCGGTGATTTCCTGACACCACCAGAGTTACTGGTGGTGTCTTATGTGTGATTGGAGGGAGTAGGGAGCCATCTAGTGCCCGTACCTGCACAGGCGAGGTAAGCGCCACCAGAGGGAGCCCTATCTCCCTGGCCCATCTGCTGTCTAACAGATTCCCTTCAGAGCCCGTGTCCACCAGTGCTGGGGCCTTCAGGGTTAAATCCTCATAAAGGATTGTAACTGGGAGTTGTGTGGCAATATGGGTGTGTCCCACGTGAATGTCTCGGCCCACCCCTAGCCCAGTCTCTAGGGGCGGGCGTTGGTGTTTAACCGCTCGGGGCAGTCTCTTACCTGATGCTCTATCGAGCCACAAACGAAACACGCTCCGCGGGCTAGCCTCCTCTGTCTATCTGGTGCCCTAAATGTGGCCCTGCTCGTGTCCATAGCTTCGTCAGCAGGGGGAGCTGTAACCACACGGAGCGTAGGGGCCATGGAGCGTGGGGAGGGCGGAACGCGGTCGGAACCGGAAGGGAGAGGGACGGCGCGTGCCCGGCCACGCCCTTCGTCTCGTTCCCGACGGCGTTCTTCTAACCGATTGTCTAATCGAATAACGAGATCGATAAGCCCATCTAAATCCCGCGGTTCGTCCTTAGCCACCAGGTGCTCCTTTAGGACCAACGACAGTCCGTTTACGAAGGCGGCGCGGAGGGCAGTGCTATTCCAGCCGGACCTCGCAGCCGCGATGCGGAAGTCGACTGCATAGGCAGCTGCGCTCCGGCGCCCCTGTCTCATTGACAGCAGCACGGCTGAAGCGGTCTCTCCTCTATTTGGGCGATCGAACACTGTTATGAACTCCCTCACAAACCCATCATATGTCTGAAGGAGCCGTGAATTTTGCTCCCAGAGCGCTGTAGCCCAAACGCGTGCCTCACCGCGAAGCAGGTTTATTACATAAGCTATCTTGCTAGCATCAGTCGCGTACATAACAGGACGTTGTGCGAAGACGAGCGAACACTGCATAAGGAAGTCCGCGCACGTCTCCACACAACCTCCGTACGGCTCCGGAGGGCTTATGTATGCTTCCGGGGAAGGTGGGAGGGGTCGTTGAACGACCTGTGGAACGTCACTGTTACGCACAGGGTCGACAGGAGGGAGAGCCGCAGCGGCGCCCTGAGGGCGTGCTTCCACCTGCGCGGCGAGAGCCTCCACCCTGCGGTTAAGGAGGACGTTCTGCTCGGTCATTAAATCCAACCAAGCCGTGAAAGCGGTGAGGATTCGCTGCAACTCACCGATCATTCCTCCTGCGGACGCCTGTGCGCCCTGTTCTTCCATTGGCCGTTCAACAGCCGGTTGACGCCCCTCGGGATCCATGACGTTGGCCGAGATATCCTGTTGGGAAAGTGTAGGAACACGGACCCACAACAGGGGGCGCAAATGAACGGACAATGGAGGAAGTCAAATATCAACACTTTACTGTTGTGAAACACGCACAACAAACACAACCAATTACAATATCAGACAATAAGCCGAATCACAACGGTGTCATGTGGGCAGGCTCGAAGATAGGAGACGTCTGTCCAAGCAGAACCGGAACCACACGATTTCCTCCGCCACCGAACCCCGGGAATACTGGAGCCGCCAAGTCCCGAACTCCCAGGTGGCCACTGCCTCCGCTTGTCGGATCCGGTACTGCTGGCAAGGAACAGAAACAGTCAGATGTGGGTGCATCTGCACCCAGCAACACGTATGGTGGAAACACCACCTCCACCTCTCGTCAGGAAAAACACTGTAGTGCAGGAATGTGAGTACTTATCCAAAATACAGTCTCCTGCTGTTCTTCTCTCTTTCTGTGTAAAGGCAAAAAGTATTTAATGGTCAAAAGATAATCCGTTAGGCTGGATACGTTACCTCCTTGGTAGAGCGATATCTCTGCAAAGAGGTGGAGACGTCGTCCTGCTGTTATACCGCTGCGGATCAGAAGATTGGTAACAGCTGTCGTAGGTGACAGCTGTCACCCCGGCTGCTCCTGTGAGACGGCAGCGCCCTCTGGTGCCTGGAGCCCGCACTCCAGGCAGGGTGCCCTCTGGTGGTGGTGGGCCAGCAGTACCTCCTCTTCAGTGGCCCACACAACAGAACTGGGTTGGTGGTTAACATTGAGTCGAGTATGCGCTTCATGGTCCCAATCATGCACTCTCAACTTCCTCCCATGTAAGAGGCATGAGGTGGGTTAAAGATCCATGTGCATTCGTTCTTATTTAAGAAATCTTGTATTTCCTGGTTATTGCATTGGTTGGAAGTTATCCCAATCTCCTTGCATGCACCCAGGAAGTTTGTTCCATGATCGGATCTCAGTTGATTTACCGGTCCACAAATGGAGATGAACCGTCGTAAGGCATTGATGAAACTGGATGACTCCATTGACTCGATTCCCTCAATATGAATGGCTCTGGTACTCAAGCACGTAAAAATGACGGCCCAACATTTACTGTTGGCTAGGCCTCCACGTGTGCGACGAGAACTGATAGTCCAGGGTCCAAAGACGTCGACACCTACATAAGTGAAAGGTGGGCAGACTGTTACGCGGTCCTTTGGTAGGTCGGACATCTTTTGGGTTTCTGTATTCGATCTCAATTTGCGACATGTGACAACGGTGAATGACAGAGCTGATATAATGCTTACCGCCGACAATCCACAGGCCAGCTGTTCTAACAGCTCCCTCTGTGAAATGGCGTCCCTGGTGCTGTACTTGTTGGTGGTAATGTCTCACCAGGAGTGTAGTCAAATGACACTTCCCTGGGATGATGAAGGGATGTGCTTCATCATTTTGCAAGTCTGCTTGTGAAAGATGACCTCCCACTCTAAGGCAGTCTGAGTCATCTTTGAAAGGTGACAGGTTTCTGAGGGGACTTTGTTTGGGTATCTCTTTTTGGGCTTCAATGCATGCAAATACTTCAGGATAAGCCTCATGTTGAAGACAGCTTAGGACAACAGTCTTTGCCTTTGCATAGTCCTCTCGGGTGACGTTCGCGCTAATATGCCAACCTTGGCACCCACTTTCAGAGTCATGTCCTTTGAAACATCTGACAATATGGACAAGCGTTGCTATAGCTCTTAGCAGTGATCTCCATGTAGAGAATGACTCGAAACGACTTGGATCCAGGAAAGAATCTGTAAGGCGAGTAGCAAGGGCTGTTACCATAGGATGAATCTCTGGGTCTGATTCAGGATCAACTAGCCCGAACGATTCAGTCTCATTTGTGTTTGATCGAAGCATGAATTCTGGTCCTTCGAGCCACATGCTTGACACCAAAGCGTTTGCTGCGATGGATCTTGAAGCTACATCTGCTGGGATTAGATCTGTTGGCATAAAGTTCCAATGGGCAGGTGAGGATGATTTACGAATCCTTTGAACTCAATTACACACATAGACATAGAATCTTCTTGATTCATTTTGTATATATCCGAGTACTACCTTGCTGTCTGTGAAGAACTTTGTACAGTGGAATGGAATATCAATCTCTTCTGAAATCAAGTCTGCAATCTCGACTGCGAGAACAGCTGCACACATTTCCAGCCTTGGGATTGTTATCTCTTGTTGTGGTGCAAGTTTAGCTTTGCCAAACACATATCCAAGTTCACTCTTGCCCTCGGCGTCAGTAACCTTCACGTAAGCCATGGCAGCAATTGCTTCTGTGGAGGCAGAATATCGCAGAATATCCAGAGCTCCCTCTTTGCTGCATCACAGAATGATATGGATATATACATTCTTGGGATTTTTACCTCTTCGAGATGCTTCAGGGATTCTTTCCATGTGCTCCACTCTTCGAGCATCCTTTCTGGAAGTGGATCATCCCATTCACCTGAGCCAGTTGAGAGTTCTCTTAGAAGCGCCCTGCCTCTGATACTGACTGGGGCTGCAAAGCCGAGAGGATCATACAAACTACTGATGATGGAAAGTACTCCTCTATGAGTGTAGGGCTTCTCGGTAGTGGATACCTGAAAGGTGAACTCGTCGGTCACAATATCCCAGCTTATTCCAAGACTCCTTTGCATTGGTGGACTATTTGCTCCAAGGTCAAGATCATTCAGACCCTTTGCAAGATCCTCCTTGGGAAACGCTTTCATCACTGTGATGTCATTTGAGGCGATCTTATGCAGCCTCAGACTGGATGAGATTAAGGTTTCTTGAGCCCTATGAACGACAGAGACAGCCTCTGTACTTGAGGGAAAGGAGATTAGCCAATCATCAACATAGAAATGACATTTCACAAGATGTTTTGTTGTATTATCTCCTGTTTCTCGGTCGTCTGATGCCCTCCGGAGTCCATAGGTCGCTACTGCCGGCGATCGGCTGTTGCCGAAGACGTGTACTGTGATTCGGTATTCCATGATTGGTAGCTCCATGTCATTGTTCTGGTGCCACAAAAAAACGCAAAAAGTTCCTATGGTCCTCTCTGACCTTGAAGCAATGGAACATTTGTCTAATGTTGGCAGTAACAGCTACCCTTTCTTGGCAGAGTCGCATCAGTACACCTAGCAAACTGCTGTTAAGATTCGGGCCTGTAAGAAGAACATCATTGAGGGACACTCCTTTATGACGTGCACTAGAGTCAAAGACTATCCTTATTTGGTCCGGCTTGCGGGGGTGGTAAACTCCAAAAAAGGGAAGGTACCAACACTCTTCTTGTTCTGTGAAGGGTGGTGCAATTTCCGCATGGCCATTGTCGAAAAGAGTTTGCATAAATTCCTGGAAGTGACCTTTCATGTGAGGACGTTTTTTCAGCATATGACGTTCTGAGGTTAGCCGCTAAATGGCTTGCTGCTTGTTGTTGGGAAGCCATGGCCTTGGTGAACGAAAAGGCAGCGGGGCAACCCAAGTATTTGTATTGTCCTGATAGACTTCCTTATTCATTATCTGCAGGAAGGTTGCTTCCTCTTGTGAGTAACCAGGTCTTTCATCCAAACTTGTTTGCTGGAACACAGTTTCCCCAATCGAAGTGCTCATGTTGTGGCTTTGCTGGATGCATTCCTTTATTTGAATAAAATTGTTGCATGGGAGGAAGTGACTGGGGCGACCATTGTCCAAAATAGTGGTCTTGAAAACACTTGCCTGTGCAGGTCTGTGAGCTCCGCCTAAGCACACATTTCCAATAATCACCCATCCGAGAGCTAGCTTTTGTGCAAAGGGTGCATTTGGAGGCCCATTGCGTTGGTCAAGGACCTTGTGTGCTTGAATAACATCTCTCCCAATGAGAAACAGAATATCTGCGTCAGGGTCAACATCTGGAATGTCTGGAGCAATGTCTCGGAGGTGGGAATGATTACATGCGGCTTCAGGACTAGGAATTTCATTGTGATTGTCAGGTAGCATGTCACATTCAATGAGTGTTTGGAGTTCTAGACGTGACTTGTTGTCAATGGATTCCACAATGAAGTTGTATGCTCTCCTCCCGGTAGCTACTTCAACACCAGCACAGGTTTTCATCTTGTATGGGTAAGAGCTTTTAGTTATGCCAAATGTATCAAAAACTGAGGATCTGGCAAGAGACTTGTTGCTTTGATCATCCAATATGGTGTAAGCTTTGAGCTTCTTCTCAGGTGAGCCACGTGGATAAACAAACATAGGACAGATCTTGGCGCACGAGTGACTTTCAACTTCACTCCCACAGACTTGCGTACATGTTGAGGTGGCCGTGGGTATTGCTACGTTGGCCTCCCCGTCGTTATCGGTAGCAGGCTCTGTGGTAGCTGCCCAAGGTGCTGGACCTGGATGAAGAGCGGTGATGTGAGAGTTGGAGTTACACTCTCCGCAAGAAGTCTCAGCCTTACATAGTTTTGCCTGTTGAGTGGTGGAGGCGCAACACCTAAAGCATATTAGGTTTTTCTTTAGATAAACCTTGTGCTCCTCTAATGGCATTTCCCTGAAAGCTCTGCATTTTTTGAGGGCATGAGGTTTCTTATGGATAGGACATTCCGTATTTGGGTCTTGGATGTTTGCCCCAGGAGTTGGTTTTGGCTCAGAGCTGACCACTTCAGTTCTAATGACTGGGAGTGGTTCCTTCTTACTTTGCTTGTCTTGAAATCTCATCTTAGAGGGAATGTGTGGGGGCTGCACACAATGCTTAAAGCTAGGATCATTGCACATCTTGGATTCCCTGCTGATGAAGGCGACAAATACTGAAAATGGTGGGAACGACACTGAATGTTCCTCTTTGTATTTGGACCCATAGGCCATCCACCTTTCTTGCAGGCTGAATGGTAACTTCTCTACAACTGGATGAATACTGCGTGATGTGTCAAGATACAGTAAGCCTGAAACATAGCCTTCATCCTTAACGGCATCTATCTCCAGGAGAAGGTCCTCAAGTTCTCTCAGGAGATGTGGATCTTTGTTTGAGATTCTTGGAAAATGCTCAAGTCTGTCTAGTAGCACCTTTTCCAGGGCCTCAGGGGAGCCGTAACACTCGTCAAGTCTTCCCCATACTTTGGCCAGTCCTTCACTTGGTTTGTCAAGATACACTGCTCTGTCGTTTTGCATATCTAACAGACTCTGACCCAAGCCATTTGATTAACAAGTCAAGTATTTCGCTAGGGGACAAATTCAAATCGCATATAGCATTGTTAAATGAAGACTTCCATCCCCAATAGTCACCTGGGTTGTCATTAAACTTACTGAGGCCACCACTAAGCAGTTCATGTCGTGCAAGAAACCTAGCAATGTCACTTATGTTAGAATCAATCAATCAATCAATTTTTTTTTTATATAGCGCCAAATCACAACAAACAGTTGCCCCAAGGCGCTTTATAATGTAAGGCAAGGCCATCCAATAATTATGTAAAACCCCAACGGTCAAAACGACCCCCTGTGAGCAAGCACTTGGCTACAGTGGGAAGGAAAAACTCCCTTTTAACAGGAAGAAACCTCCAGCAGAACCAGGCTCAGGGAGGGGCAGTCTTCTGCTGGGACTGGTTGGGGTTGAGGGAGAGAACCAGGAAAAAGACATGCTGTGGAGGGGAGCAGAGATCGATCACTAATGATTAAATGCAGAGTGGTGCATAGAGAGCAAAAAGAGAAAGAAACAGTGCATCATGGGAACCCCCCAGTAGTCTACGTCTATAGCAGCATAACTAAGGGATGGTTCAGGGTCACCTGATCCAGCCCTAACTATAAGCTTTAGCAAAAAGGAACGTTTTAAGCCTAATCTTAAAAGTAGAGAGGGTGTCTGTCTCCCTGATCTGAATTGGGAGCTGGTTCCACAGGAGAGGATCCTGAAAGCTGAAGGCTCTGCCTCCCACTCTACTCTTACAAACCCTAGGAACTACAAGTAAGCCTGCAGTCTGAGAGCGAAGCGCTCTATTGGGGTGATATGGTACTACGAGGTCCCTAAGATAAGATGGGACCTGATTATTCAAAACCTTATAAGTAAAAAGAAGAATTTTAAATTCTATTCTAGAATTAACAGGAAGCCAATGAAGAGAGGCCAATATGGGTGAGATATGCTCTCTCCTTCTAGTCCCGTTATTACTCTAACTGCAGCATTTGAATTAACTGAAGGCTTTTTAGGGAACTTTTAGGACAACCTGATAATAATGAATTACAATAGTCCAGCCTAGAGGAAATAAATGCATGAATTAGTTTTTCAGCATCACTCAGACAAGACCTTTCTAATTTTAGAGATATTGCGTAAATGCAAAAAAGCAGTCCTACATATTTGTTTAATATGCACTTTGAATGACATATCCTGATCAAAAATGACTCCAAGATTTCTCACAGTATTAATAGAGGTCAGGGTAATGCCATCCAGAGTAAGGATCTGGTTAGACACCATGTTTCTAAGATTTGTGGGGCCAAGTACAATAACTTCAGTTTTATCTGAGTTTAAAAGCAGGAAATTAGAGGTCATCCATGTCTTTATGTCTGTAAGACAATCCTGCAGTTTAGCTAATTGGTGTGTGTCCTCTGGCTTCATGGATAGATAAAGCTGGGTATCATCTGCGTAACAATGAAAATTTAAGCAATACCGTCTAATAATACTGCCTAAGGGAAGCATGTATAAAGTGAATAAAATTGGTCCTAGCACAGAACCTTGTGGAACTCCATAATTAACTTTAGTCTGTGAAGAAGATTCCCCATTTACATGAACAAATTGTAATCTATTAGACAAATATGATTCAAACCACCCCAGCGCAGTGCCTTTAATACCTATGGCATGCTCTAATCTCTGTAATAAAATTTTATGGTCAACAGTATCAAAAGCAGCACTGAGGTCTAACAGAACAAGCACAGAGATGAGTCCACTGTCCGAGGCCATAAGAAGATCATTTGTAACCTTCACTAATGCTGTTTCTGTACTATGATGAATTCTAAAACCTGACTGAAACTCTTCAAATAGACCATTCCTCTGCAGATGATCAGTTAGCTGTTCTACAAATACCCTTTCAAGAATTTTTGAGAGAAAAGGAAGGTTGGAGATTGGCCTATAATTAGCTAAGATAGCTGGGTCAAGTGATGGCTTTTTAAGTAATGGTTTAATTACTGCCACATTAAAAGCCTGTGGTACATAGCCAACTAACAAAGATAGATTGATCATATTTAAGATCGAAGCATTAAATAATGGTAGGGCTTCCTTGAGCAGCCTGGTAGGAATGGGGTCTAATAGACATGTTGATGGTTTGGATGAAGTAACTAATGAAAATAACTCAGACAGAACAATCGGAGAGAAAGAGTCTAACCAAATACCGGCATCACTGAAAGCAGCCAAAGATAACGATACGTCTTTGGGATGGTTATGAGTAATTTTTTCTCTAATAGTTAAAATTTTGTTAGCAAAGAAAGTCATGAAGTCATTACTAGTTAAAGTTAATGGAATACTCAGCTCAAGAGAGCTCTGACTCTGTCAGCCTGGCTACAGTGCTGAAAAGAAACTTGGGGTTGTTCTTATTTTCTTCAATTAGTGATGAGTAGAAAGATGTCCTAGCTTTACGGAGGGCTTTTTTTTATAGAGCAACAGACTCTTTTTCCAGGCTAAGTGAAGATCTTCTAAATTAGTGAGACGCCATTTCCTCTCCAACTTACGGGTTATCTGCTTTAAGCTACGAGTTTGTGAGTTATACCACGGAGTCAGGCACTTCTGATTTAAAGCTCTCTTTTTCAGAGGAGCTACAGCATCCAAAGTTGTCTTCAATGAGGATGTAAAACTACTGACGAGATACTCTATCTCACTTACAGAGTTTAGGTAGCTACTCTGCACTGTGTTGGTATATGGCATTAGAGAACATAAAGAAGGAATCATATCCTTAAACCTAGTTACAGCGCTTTCTGAAAGACTTCTAGTGTAATGAAACTTATTCCCCACTGCTGGGTAGTCCATCAGAGTAAATGTAAATGTTATTAAGAAATGATCAGACAGAAGGGAGTTTTCAGGGAATACTGTTAAGTCTTCTATTTCCATACCATAAGTCAGAACAAGATCTAAGATATGATTAAAGTGGTGGGTGGACTCATTTACATTTTGAGCAAAGCCAATAGAGTCTAATAATAGATTAAATGCAGTGTTGAGGCTGTCATTCTCAGCATCTGTGTGGATGTTAAAATCGCCCACTATAATTATCTTATCTGAGCTAAGCACTAAGTCAGACAAAAGGTCTGAAAATTCACAGAGAACGGTGGACGATAGATAATAACAAATAAAACTGTTTTTTGGGACTTCCAATTTGGATGGACAAGACTAAGAGTCAAGCTTTCAAATGAATTAAAGCTCTGTCTGGGTTTTTGATTAATTAATAAGCTGGAATGGAAGATTGCTGCTAATCCTCCGCCTCGGCCCGTGCTACGAGCATTCTGACAGTTAGTGTGACTCGGGGGTGTTGACTCATTTAAACTAACATATTCATCCTGCTGTAACCAGGTTTCTGTAAGGCAGAATAAATCAATATGTTGATCAATTATTATATCATTTACCAACAGGGACTTAGAAGAGAGAGACCTAATGTTTAATAGACCACACTTAACTGTTTTAGTCTGTGGTGCACTTGAAGGTGCTATATTATTTTTTCTTTTTGAATTTTTATGCTTAAATAGATTTTTGCTGGTTATTGGTGGTCTGGGAGCAGACACCGTCTCTACAGGGATGGGGTAATGAGGGGATGGCAGGGGGAGAGAAGCTGCAGAGAGGTGTGTAAGACTACAACTCTGCTTCCTGGTCCCAACCCTGGATAGTCACGGTTTGGAGGATTTACGAAAATTGGCCAGATTTCTAGAAATGATAGCTGCTCCATCCAAAGTTGGATGGATGCCGTCTCTCCTAACAAGACCAGGTTTTCCCCAGAAGCTTTGCCAATTATCCATGAAGCCCACCTCATTTTTTGGACACCACTCAGACAGCCAGCAATTCAAGGAGAACATGCGGCTAAACATGTAGAGAGCCTCCTTTCAGGTGGAACGGTGTTGCTCTTGGTGACAATTTCCGCATAGGATTGCCTTGGGATGATGGAAGAGCATTTTTAAGTTTGTCTGCAGTGCAGGGTAGGAGAACATAATCTGTGTCTGTGGACTGGCCTTGTTCTTGCTTGGGTTGCTCAAACGTAACAGTGGTTGCTAATGTTTCGTTGTGGTCTGCGTTGCCAAATATACTCAAGTCTTCTTTTATGATTATTTGCTGTTTAACATAATCACAGGTGCGTTCTGTGGAATCTACTTCCTTACGGCTTAATGCAGATCCTTCTTCAATTTCACTAGCTGCTGTCTCATAGACACATGCCTCGGCTTGTGCAGCTTCTGTGTCACACTGCTGCTGTAGCGCTTGAAGTGTGGCATCTAATCGCACTTCCTTCACTTTAAGCTCTGCTTTCTTAACTTTCATTTCAATTTCCATTTTTGCAAATTCTGCTCTTGTGCGGGCTGCTTCAGCTTTGTCTTGAGCGTTCAGGGCAGCTGTACTAGCCAATGACTTCACTGAACCTTTAGAACTCTTAGAGAGTTGTGATTTCTCAGTATGGATGCACACTGCGTTCTCACTCTGTTGTTCAGACATTGTTGGATTTACTGAGGCTGATGATAACATCCACTTGTCATGTAGATGCTTTTTCACTGTTCTGCCCTCACTGTCTGACAGCTATGCAGATAGATAAACTCTTCCACAAGTGACAGGTGTGTAGTCTTTTAATTGACGTATCCTTCACTTACAGAGTGAAACTGGGAACAGAAACGAATAAACAGTATTAAAACTGTGCTACCATGTTTGTACGTCGATCTCAAAGCAGAAAATATCGCTAGCAATACAACAAACAAAATAAATGTAATTCTTCTTCGAAGAAGTTTGAAAAATAATGACCAATATTCTCTCCAAATATCATAACAAACATAAATACTCACAAGCAATGCTTTCTGTAAGGCAACAAAGGAAGGATGGATGTGGATCTCATCAGAAAATAAATGTGCTGTCAGCCATTTTCTACATCTGGACTTTCTTTAACTCTCTTACAAAAACGGTGCTGAAACACAATACAATCGACTCCTTAGCTCCTGCTGGAGGAAGGAAAACTACACCAGCGCACCTCCTGTTGGTGGGACGGAAACTACACCAGCGCACCTCCTGTTGGTGGGACGGAAACTACACCAGCACACCTCCTGCTGGTGGGAGGGAAAACTACACCAGCACACCTCCTGTTGGTGGGAGGGAAAACTACAACCAGCGCACCTCCTGTTGGTGGGACGGAAACTACACCAGCACACCTCCTGCTGGTGGGAGGGAAAACTACACCAGCGCACCTCCTGCTGGTGGGACGGAAACTACACCAGCACACCTCCTGCTGGTGGGAGGGAAAACTACACCAGCACACCTCCTGTTGGTGGGAGGGAAAACTACAACCAGCGCACCTCCTGTTGGTGGGACGGAAACTACACCAGCGCACCTCCTGCTGGTGGGAGGGAAAACTACACCAGCGCACCTCCTGCTGGTGGGAGGGAAAACTACACCAGCACACCTCCTGCTGGTGGGAGGGAAAACTACACCAGCGCACCTCCTGTTGGTGGGACGGAAACTACACCAGCACACCTCCTGTTGGTGGGAGGGAAAACTACACCAGCACACCTCCTGCTGGTGGGAGGGAAAACTACACCAGCACACCTCCTGCTGGTGGGAGGGAAAACTACACCAGCGCACCTCCTGCTGGTGGGAGGGAAAACTACACCAGCTCACCTCCTGCTGGTGGGAGGGAAAACTACACCAGCGCACCTCCTGTTGGTGGGACGGAAACTACACCAGCACACCTCCTGCTGGTGGGAGGGAAAACTACACCAGCACAATATGGATAACCTTCTCAAGGTCAATCCTAGGTCACATTAGCTACAAGAGAGGAAAAGTGACCAGCTGCCTTTCATTTTCAATCAAAATTGGCAGTTTACAGTGACAAGAGTCAAGTGGTCACTATGCTACCAGCTGAACAGGGCCAAAAAAGAATGGATGTCAAAGTACAGCCAAAAAATATTCACAACACTTTTTCTACATTTCATTATGTTACAGCCTCATTCCAAAAGGGATTAAATTCATTTTCCTCAAAATTCTACACATAATACCCCATAATGACAATGTGATTTTTTTTTTTAATTTGACATTTATCAAAAATCTAAAAGACTAAGAAATCACATGTACATATGTATTCACAGCCTTTGCTATGAAGCTCACAATTAAGCTCAGGTCCACACTGTAAAACTTTTTTTCACACTGTCATTATGGGGTGTTGTGAATAGAATTTTGAGGGAAAAAATTAATTTACTCTATTTGGAATAAGGCTGTATTATAACAAAAATGTGGAAAAAGTGAAGTGCTGTGAATATTTTCCAGATGGACTGTATTTCGTGGAAATGCTAAATGATGCGAATGACTAAACAATGAAGGCAGCATGACAGTAGCGTGGTGTATGTTGCTTTGTTGATGGTTATATTTATACCATCAACCATCAAATATTTATACCATTCAAGGTTCAAGGTTTCTTTATTGTCCCTGTGGGGCAATTTGTCTGCAGCAGCAGTTACAAACTCAAACACAACAACAGTACAACTAAAACATTTACAAATGTGCATTGAGACAGCGAATAGCATTTGGAATCAGGGACTTTTTAAACCTGTTAGTTCTACACCGAGGGACAACATAACGGCGGCCGGATGGGAGCAGTGAAAACTCATGCCAAAGAGGATGAGAAGGGTCAGCTATAACAGCCTTAGCTTTTTTAAGACATCTGACCTTAAAAAATTCATTAAGATCGTTAAGTGAGCCTCTGGTGATTTTACAGCACACCTTCACAATGTCCATAAGACAGTTTTGCTGCTTGATGGACAAACAATGTTAATATACCATCATATTAGCACTCAAAAAATTCATATTGGTTGGGCTTGAGAAACAAGTATATGGTGTTGTTGTTGCTGCTTCAGTCATGAGTTAAAACAGACCCTTGAGAGAGGCTTGTGGAGAACATCTGGATCCAACAAAAGTTTCTAAACACTAGTAAACACTTGAGTCAGAGCTCCATCAAGCACATTTACATAGGAACATCCCCAAAAAACACAAACTTCTAGAACATGGTAACTTAAACAGTTTATAACATTATCGAAACATCTAGAAATAACATTGAAATAACATTTATACAAACTATACTACGATTAAACATGACTAATTAGATATGACAAATTCACAATCAAAAACTTAAGTTATACCACAGACAGAAACATCATAAAGTACACACCACAGTATACAAACCCATTAAAGGTAAACTGAAATGTTTGACAAGATGGTCCATATGTAATTACTGTTGTTCATATCTACCAACATACAGATAAGAGCTCAGACAAACATGAAATGGAGATTACAGCATAAATCAATGTGAAGCTAAAAGGCACAAGATCAATACAATCAGCTGTTGTTTACACAGACATTTTTGTTCAGCAGCTGACCTCTGCACCCTGAATCCAGGTCAGTCACATGACATCAAAACAAACTACAAATAGCATTTTCTTATCTTTAACATATGTGGTAAATGTCACGTTTCATCACAAAATAGAGCTAAATGGTATATTCCTCATGTGCACACAAGGATGAGCGCACTCAGACACCTCTACTGGTCTGACATGATCAGACACCCGGCAACAGGCAAACAATAACACTGCTTTAATGAGACCGATGTGTTCACTTAAATATTTAGCGCTCACTTCCATAATTCAGCCTGAACCTGGAGATTCCGCTCAGCACACTTGGCCTGCAGCAGCACAGAGAGAGTTATGGCTGCAGTGATCTTCTTTCTTTGCCAAGCTCTTTAAAACACAGATGAATCTTTTGTTGAGATACTCAAGCTGGCGTCACCATAAAACACCTGTGACCTTCTCGTGTCTTTCTGGTTTCAATCCCTAACCTTCTCTCCAGCCCCCTCGCTGCCTATGTGGTTTTCCACTCTGTGGATCCCACAGGCTTTGTCTTACTCAGAGAGCTTTTAAACTTCATTTACCTTTCAATGTAGCCAGATGGGTGGTTTAACACAAAGCTGTTCAAAAAACAAAACAACAAAAAAACATAAAAGCACAAAAATTTCAACAGCAATTGCCCTCAAACTTTTATACTTCAGACGGCTGGCCCTTGAGGGTGAACATGTTGTATTATAATGGCTTGGTCTTTCTCCAGCTGCTAACTTATCTGCATTCAGAAAGCTGAGGCACCAAAAGCATTACCCACAAATGCTTGCTCCCAGAAGTGGGCAATGGCTCTGGCATGGACAACAGTCAGAAACAGCTACAAGCCCTACAAATAAGTACTAACATTGAACATTTTATTGACTAACCTTGGTCCTCAACACTAAGGGCCTAATTTACTAAGATGCCAAACAACAAGCACAAAATTGCATGGACAATTCTAATCCACCAAAAGAAAAAAGAAAACGGATCAATACTGCATTCTCAAACTTCAATCAAATGTAATAGTTTAGTTTTTGAATAAAAATGATGTATACAGCTGAGAAAAAAACCCTGAGATGGTTGCAACACCTCAATCTGAACAGACAAGGAATAGCTTGTATTTGACTGGTGGAGGTACCTGCCAATCATCCTGTGTTGCTCCTTCCATCAAGAGAAGTGTCCCATGACTTAAAGGCACACGAATCCGCTCAACGTATGTGTAGTCACCATTCTCCTCCTAACACACACACACACACACACACACACACACACACACACACACACACACACACACACACACACACACACACACACACACACACACACACACACACACGTGTGAAACTATAAGGTCACTCACTGCAAATATCTTGAACGAGGCCTAACCTGCATGGCCAACTGCCTTGTTCATAAAATAATGATTTACAGTTAGTTGTGTTCAAAATAATAGCAGTGTGTTTAAAAAGTGGGTAAAGCTAAAAATCCATATAATAAGCTTTTATTACCATACACACAAATGCATTGGAAACACTGCACATTCTATTCCAAATCAAAACATGAGGAAAAATGTATCAGATTTTTTATTACTTGACAGAAAGTGAAGAAAAAAGAATATTAGGTTTAAAAAAATAACAGAGCCTGCATTTTTCTTTCTTTGAAAAAAGCAGGTGTCAAACAGGTGGCCCTTATTTAAGGATGACAGCAACAAATGTTGTACATGCTGGTTGTCGTGCATTTCTTTCTGAAGATGGGAGTAAAATGGGTAATTTCAGACATTGTTTAGAACAGTGTACTTTGTTAAAAAGTTGATTGGGGAGGGGAAAACATAAGTGCAGAAAATAAGAGGCTGCTCAGGTAAAATGATCTCAAATGCTTTAAAATGGCAACCAAAACCAGAAAGGTGTGTGTGTGTGTGGGGGGGGGGGGGGAAATCAAAGAATAGCCAGAATGGCAAGGACTCAGCAAATGATCAGCTCCAGGGTGATCGAAGAAATAAGTTACCTGTGAGTACTGTAACAATTAGAAGATGCCTATGTGAAGACAAACTATGGACAAGCCCCCCCCCCCCCCCCAAAAAAAAGTCTCACTGATGGAAAAACGACATGCTGAAGATATTACAATATGCCAAGTAACACACTGACTGGCCTATAGAGAAATGGTGCAACATTTTATGGACTGATGAAAGCAAGACTGTTCTTTTTGGGTCTTGGTGTCGTAGTTTGTCAGACGACCCCCAAAAACTGAATACAAGCCACAGTACACTGTGAAGACAGTGAAGCAAACATCATGATATGGGGATGTTTCTCATACTATGGTGTTGCAACTATTTATCACATACCAGGGATCATGGAACAGTTTGAATACCCCACAATACTTGAAGAGGTCGTGTTGCCTTACAAGGAAGAGGAAATGCCCTTGAAATGGATGTTTCAACAAGACAACCATCCTAAACACACCAGCAAGTGAGCAGCATGTTGGTTCCAGACCAATAAGTATAATAATTAATGTTATGGAGTGGCCAGCCCAATCCCCGGACCTTTATCCAATAGAAAACTTGTGGGGTGACATCAAAAATGCTGTTTCTGAGGCAAAACCAAAAAATACAGAGGAATTGTGGAATGCAGTCCAATGGTCCTGGGCTAGAATACCTGTTCACAGGTGCCAGAAGTTGGGTGACTCCGTACAACACAGATGTGAAGCAGTTCTCAGAAACAGTGGTGATACAACTAAATATTAGTTCAATAATTCGCAGGAAAGCTAAAGCTTCAAGCATTTTTTTCAGTTTATACAGTAAATGGTTGAGTTTGTAAAGAAAAATGCAGACTGCAATTTTTTTGAACAACCTAATATTCCTTTTTTTTCCGTTTCTGTAAAGTAATAACAAATTAGATTTTTTTTATCATGTTCTGACATGGAACAGAATGTGCAGTGTTCTGAATGCATTTGTATGTACAGAAATGAAAGCTATTATCAGGATTTTGAGCTTTTCTCCCTTTTTAAGCACGCTGGTTTTAGTTTGAACACATCTGTATGTTGATTAGGTGACAAAAGCACACAGTCGTTAGCAGATAATATAAAGCACAAAGTGCATCCACAGCACATATTTGATAAACTCCATGCTCACTCAAAAAAAAAAAAAAAAATTATAACCAATAGTGATGTTCAGTAGAAAGATCAAAAATCATTTCTTAAGCTCTAATAATATCTCCTTAAACAGTGCCTTTTGTCATTGGTGCTTCATGTGAACAAATATGCACCTCCATATTCATCACTGCTACACCTACGGCCCTAGTATGGGTCAAATGTCAGCTGTAAACAAACATCCCGACACAAGGTTAGCAGACGTTTTTAAATCAGTTTGACTTTGAAAATCAAAGGGACAAAGACTAAATTAATATAAAACAATGTTAAAAACTGAGGCAACTTTCTGCCAATGTCATTAACAACTGCACAATTTAGGGATCGGTATTGATAAGATTTTATTGATATCGATGCCATTATCGATTCTGCTTATCGATCCGATTCCTTATCGATTCCCTTATCGATACCTCGTGAATTTTGTACTAAAAGTAGGCTTTACAGGTTTTCTATGTATTTCATTGAGTCTTAAAGTAAATAAATATGAAATTGGTCACTGTATCCTTGATCTCTGGACATAAATAAAAATAAACAAAACGGTGTTTCGTTTTGAAGTTATTAATTCCGACTGGACTCTATCGTTCTAAATTGACTTGGCAGAGAGCCGCGCAGCGTTTGGAGCTGTGTGAACAGAACGGAGGACGATTCTCGTTTCTTTCTCACAACAAGACAGGAGTCCCAATTAGTAACTTTAATCCGCACAAAAGTGACTCACGATTGACATATTCAGGGATGAAAGTGACAAAAAACAAAAAAAAGCTGAAACCCAAAATTACCCCCCAACACCACCTGCACGAAAATGAATTCTAGAAGCTGTGAAATGCAATCTGGGATAATTCCAGACAATAAACTGCAGTGAGTGCAGCATCCATTTAGTGAGGAAAAAAACCCAACTTTCCTTATTCAAATTCATTCCAGTAGTATTCTGTTCTTACTAGGATGCACCAGTTTTCTAGCTTGGCAGATAGTTCTGGAGGAAATCACTGAAGAAATTAACAAACTGAAAATATGGTTTGACCGAAACAAATTGTCATTAAACTTAAATAAGACAGGGATGAAATGGAGGTGTGAGAGTCACTAGGTGTTCACAGGAAACATTTATTTATGTATGTTCATTGTTAGTTGGTTTTATAGTTTCTGTTGTGTTTCTATTCAGGTTCTTTTTGTTTCTTTCTCTAAAACTGTATATACAGTAATAAGTATATATTGTATATAATAATTAGATTATTAATATATATTAAAAAAAAAAATTATAATTTGAAAACAAATGCACCCGAACGTGATGACAGCTGCAACTGCTTAATGCTAACTTTTAACATTGAAAATGTCATAGACATGCTAACGCGTTAGCATCGCTCCCGTTTTTAAGTTATAAATACAACTATCAACTGTTTCAGAAGACCATAACAGGTCGGGTTAACATAAAAAAGGTAAATAATACTCACAGATGTATGTTCTTTAGGGTTTTAGTGGGGGAAAATTAAGCGAAAGAAAGAAAGAATAAACAAAGCAATCGAAGCACTGTTTCAATCTGCGAACCACTGCTTCGATTGGTTCAAGGTTCAAAGCAAAGCCGCGCTGCAGAAAAGTTGATTACAGACCCGCTGCAGGGTCCGTAATCAATGTAGAGAAATGATAATTTTCCTGACAAACACCCCTCAAAACAACGGCGACTCTGAAGGACCTATAACAGAATCGTTAAGCAAAAAGCTTATTGATGTCGGTGGATCGAATCATTTCTTAATGATACCCGAAAGGAACCGGTTCTCGATACCCATCCCTAGCACAATTCCATAAAAGACACTCAGATCCATAATCAGCTAATTTGTACAATTCATTTACAGCCCAACATTTTAGTTTCCAGACTCTTCACACATTGACCAATCAGACACACCAAGTATCTGGCATGGTGTAATGTCAGATGAACCATTATCTCACCGGCAGAGGCTGCTTGCGGAGGCTGAATACTCGCGTATCACCGAGACTAAGGGAGGCAATAGTGGGCTTGGCGCCCAAGGAGGCCTCATCATCACTGTGCCAACCGATGCTATCATGGCCGTCTCGATACAGATTGCATAACAAGGAGTTGAACCTGCATTTGCTGACCTGCTCCACGGATTCACGAAGAGTTATCAACAATGGATGCCACTATGGGAAAAAAGACAACAAAATTGATGGGACTGTCAAATATTCCTATATTTTTATTGTTTCATATTTAATTCCCAGTCAGCCTACATACAGTTAATGCAATTGCTGTGCAGAACAGGGGCAGAATCCTTCATTTTTATCAGTGAATACATTCATTTATCAGGGATGTGTTTATTGCTTCTACACCGTTCAGTGCTTGTATCGACTTACCTCAAGTTTGTGGATGATGCAGTGATGTTTGTGGAATTAATACAAATCCTGACTGCACAGCAGTGAGGAATCAGAGTGTCTGGGTTTGCCAAGGAGTCAGGATCTTAAGACTAACATCCAGCCTTTCAATGACTTCTGGGACTCTGCCATCAGAAGAGTATGTGTATGTGGTGAAAGTGTCACACTTGTAAAAGCTTTCAACCACCTTGGCAGTGACATTCATGTCTCTGGGTCTTCGGCCTTTGAGATTGACAGACGCCTGGGAAGAGCTTATGGACTCATCAGGTCCCTGTCTGACAATGCTGGTACCTTTGCAGCAGAAAAATCAGTCTGACACTACAGGATCCTTGGGTACTGCTGTAATGACTGCATCAAATGAATGGTTACTTTGGCAAACTAATAAACTAGCTAGAAGCACTCGGAGAGCGCAAACCTCCGCCAAGGCCATAGGGTCACTGATGTCACATGGAATACCCTTTGGCAAAGAGACTTATTCCACATCGTTTCACGAATCTACCGTCATGTTTCAGATTCAATGGTTAACCCTCTGGGATCCGAGGGCATTTATTGGACAGTTCACTCGCCTGGCATAAATGTTTTATTATTGCTGCACCCCACAAACAAGTTTGTCTTTTTTTTTCAGGGCAACCTGTACTTTCAAAAAAAAAAAAAAAAAAAAAAAAAAAAAAAAAAAAAATATATATATATATATATATATATATATATATATATATGCTATAGTTGTGTTTTATAAGTGTAATAAAGATTTACAATCAGAAATAAGAAAGGACAAAGTAAAGTGGAAATAATTTTCCACACACATTAATCCAACCTGTGCATTGGCAGCCATGGTGGAGTGAGCATATGTATACGGCAACTCTCCAAACCAGCATGTTAGCCTGGGTTCATCGTACGCTTCACCTGTTGCAACACACACACACACACACACACTTTAATTTCAAAGTAATTTAGGAGACTACTTTCAGGTCATTATGTAATCTGACTTTAAAACCAAAGGTAAGGCAATTCCATGCAGGTCCTACCACACACATAATTCTAATAAATTCTCTGTTTACTATATATATATATATATATATATATATATACACACACACACACACACACACACACACACACACACACACACACACACACACACACACACACACACACACACACACACACACACACACACACACACACACACACACACACACACTTGTTTTTCCACACAAATGCACATACATGCTGCATGGGGAAAACAAGCTGGAATTCTGTAATACTTTATAGGCTGTTGAGATAATAATGAATTTGGCAAATATTACTTCTTTGAACAGGGTACTACTCTCCGCCTCACTAAATGGGTCTTGGTAATTTCGCTCATAAGAGAACGGCACGTGTCTCTTTCACAGCTTCCTCTTTCACACTGAATGAAATTGGGGCAGACATAATAGTTTTGATGTATTTATCTGCTGTTCACTGATTTCTCATGAGCGTACACTGCATTTTCAGGAGACATCTAAATCCAATTTAATTCTCCCCACATTTTCTGCTGGTCTTAATGTATCTGTCAATCTCTGAAAGCAAAAATTCTAACAAGCAACTAATGTTCTGCCATTAGTGAAATTTGGCCAGCTCACATGCATAAAGGAAGCTGAGAAAGCAAAGCGAATCCAAAAAATTAATAGCTGTCACTTCAATGTGTTAAATTATGTGTGCCTTGGAGTGAAGATTTCTAAGTACAATATTTTCCAGAGCACAAGTCGGACTATAAGTTGCACCTGTTAAAAATGCCCCTTGAAGAGGAAAAAACAATATGTAAATCACACTGGAATATAGTCTCCTCTTTTTCCGGGATTATCAGATCTCTCACTTGGGATTTTTGTGCATTGCTGTAGAGGACTTTTCCTTATTGTCACTGACTCTTTTATTGCAGTAATTGCAATTGTTATTATTAACAAATATGTGTTTTTTTATTTTTAATTTATTTTATTTATTTTTGATATACAAGTTGCACTGGAGTGTGAGTGGCAGGACCTCTCAAAGTAGTAAAAAAAAAACAAACAAATGAAAAGATGTGACTTAAATAAATGCCTCTGTGGGCCAGAGGGCCGCAGTCAGAGAACCCACAAACCCATCTCAGAGGGTTCTCAGCCAGCACCCGGGCACCTGCCACCAAGCCCTGGGTAGGAGAAAAGTGTCCCCACAAACAGTCGTCAGCTAGGCCAACCCCCACTAGCCACCTCCCAACTCCTGGACATCTCAAATGAAGTATTGGATGGACTGACATTGAAGACATTAAATAAATGGGTGTATAAAGTGTATACCAAAGGTGCTGCAAACAAAATTGTGGTGCAGATGGGGATGATGACATCCCTATGAATACGAGGGGAGCTACAACCACTACCTTTGCACCCCCCCCCCAAGGACTAAACCAAACCAACTGTTTTAGGTTCCTTAGATGACCCCAAAACACGATCAGGATGTTCCCAAAATAAAAACTGGCCCCAAGCCAGTTATCCAAGATGGCCACCAAAATAGTTTTTTTTTTTTTTCACTAAAACACCTTTACACAACATATAAACAACTTAAATATCACAGAGATTCAATGGGAAGACCATTGCAGGTCACAGCAAACTCATTTGTGCCTAAACTAAATTCATTCAAGGGTTTAAGATTCAAAATGGTGTCCATAATGGCCGCCAATAGACCCTAATCATTAAAATACATAGTAGGAACAAACAATAGACAATAATGACAGAAATCATTGGTGTTTTAATGAAAAAACCCTATTTTGGTAGCCATCTTGGACACCATCTTAGATAACTGGCTTGAGGCCAGTTTTTATTTTTGGGAACATCCTGATTGCATTTTGGGGTCATCTAAGGAACCTAAAAAAGTTGGTTTGGTTTAGTCCTGGGGGGTGTGCAAAGGTAGTGGTAGTAGCTCCCCTAGTAGAAGGGAAGCAGGTAACCCTTTGGCCCACTGGCTTCCAACATTCCTGAGTCCCACCCGCGGCACAAGCCTGAGATGTCCAAGATGCAATAAGAGGTAAAATACAAGGGAATTGGGGAAGGGACTGGGGGTGCCCAACCACATCAAGGAGGACAGGCCCCTCAGCTCCAAAGCCTATGTGCACAGTTATGTCATGAATTTGTAAAGGAGGCAGAGGGTACCCAGGGGACCAAGGGGAAGGCCAACACAGGAGCACAGGAGAAGCCACAACCCACACCCTAAAGCCTCAGCAGCAAGCAAGCAAGCTCCCCCCCACCCCCAACACACACCAGCAACCCAGTACTGCAAAGGAGGACACAGGAGAGACACCGACTGATGGAGCCACAGTCACACCGTGCCTCCCAGGGAGACATGGGAAAGGGACACCCCTCCCAGGACCACACAGGAGACACGGCAGCCGAGGGGCAGCCAGAACCAACCCAAAGCCACCCATTACAGTTGTTTTTATTTTCAGTCAATCAATCAATCTTTTTTTTTTTTTATATAGCGCCAAATCACAACAAACAGTTGCCCCAAGGTGCCTTATATTGTAAGTCAAGGCCATACAATAATTATGTAAAACCCCAACGGTCAAAACGACCCCCTGTGAGCAAGCACTTGGCTACAGTGGGAAGGAAAAACTCCCTTTTAACAGGAAGAAACCTCCAGCAGAACCAGGCTCAGGGAGGGGCAGTCTTCTGCTGGGACTGGTTGGGGCTGAGGGAGAGAACCAGGAAAAAGACATGCTGTGGAGGGGAGCAGAGATCGATCACTAATGATTAAATGCAGAGTGGTGCATACAGAGCAAAAGAGAAAGAAACAGTGCATCGTGGGAACCCCCCAGCAGTCTACGTCTATAGCAGCATAACTAAGGGATGGTTCAGGGTCACCTGATCCAGCCCTAACTATAAGCTTTAGCAAAAAGGAAAGTTTTAAGCCTAATCTTAAAAGTAGAGAGGGTGTCTGTCTCCCTGATCTGAATTGGGAGCTGGTTCCACAGGAGAGGAGCCTGAAAGCTGAAGGCTCTGCCTCCCATTCTACTCTTACAAACCCTAGGAACTACAAGTAAGCCTGCAGTCTGAGAGCGAAGCACTCTATTGGGGTGATATGGTACTACAAGGTCCCTAAGATAAGATGGGAAGAATAAGATAAGAAGAATTTTAAATTCTATTCTCGAGTTAACAGGAAGCCAATGAAGAGAGGCCAATATGGGTGAGATATGCTCTCTCCTTCTAGTCCCCGTTAGTACTCTAGCTGCAGCATTTTGAATTAATTGAAGGCTTTGTAGGGAACTTTTAGGACAACCTGATAATAATGAATTACAATAGTCCAGCCTAGAGGAAATAAATGCATGAATTAGTTTTTCAGCATCACTCTGAGACAAGACCTTTCTAATTTTAGAGACATTGCGTAAATGCAAAAAAGCAGTCCTACATATTTGTTTAATATGTGCTTTGAATGACATATCCTGATCAAAAATGACTCCAAGATTTCTCACAGTATTACTAGAGGTCGGGGTAATGCCATCCAGAGTAAGGATCTGATTAGACACCATGTTTCTAAGATTTGTGGGGCCAAGTACAATAACTTCAGTTTTATCTGAGTTTAAAAGCAGGAAATTAGAGGTCATCCATGTCTTTATGTCTGTAAGACAATCCTGCAGTTTAGCTAATTGGTGTGTGTCCTCTGGCTTCATGGATAGATAAAGCTGGGTATCATCTGCGTAACAATGAAAATTTAAACAATACCGTCTAATAATACTGCCTAAGGGAAGCATGTATAAAGTGAATAAAATTGGTCCTAGCACAGAACCTTGTGGAACTCCATAATTAACTTTAGTCTGTGAAGAAGATTCCCCATTTACATGAACAAATTGTAATCTATTAGACAAATATGATTCAAACCACCGCAGCGCAGTGCCTTTAATACCTATGGCATGCTCTAATCTCTGTAATAAAATTTTATGGTCAACAGTATCAAAAGCAGCACTGAGGTCTAACAGAACAAGCACAGAGATGAGTCCACTGTTCGAGGCCATAAGAAGATAATTTGTAACCTTCACTAATGCTGTTTCTGTACTATGATGAATTCTAAAACCTGACTGAAACTCTTCAAATAGACCATTCCTCTGCAGATGATCAGTTAGCTGTTTTACAACTACCCTTTCAAGAATTTTTGAGAGAAAAGGAAGGTTGGAGATTGGCCTATAATTAGCTAAGATAGCTGGGTCAAGTGATGGCTTTTTAAGTAATGGTTTAATTACTGCCACCTTAAAAGCCTGTGGTACATAGCCAACTAACAAAGATAGATTGATCATATTTAAGATCGAAGCATTAAATAATGGTAGGGCTTCCTTGAGCAGCCTGGTAGGAATGGGGTCTAATAAACATGTTGATGGTTTGGATGAAGTAACTAATGAAAATAACTCAGACAGAACAATCGGAGAGAAAGAGTCTAACCAAATATTGGCATCACTGAAAGCAGCCAAAGATAACGATACATCTTTGGGATGGTTATGAGTATTTTTTTCTCTAATAGTTAAAATTTTGTTAGCAAAGAAAGTCATGAAGTCATTACTAGTTAAAGTTAATGGAATACTCAGCTCAATAGAGCTCTGACTCTTTGTCAGCCTGGCTACAGTGCTGAAAAGAAACCTGGGGTTGTTCTTATTTTCTTCAATTAGTGATGAGTAGAAAGATGTTCTAGCTTTACGGAGGGCTTTTTTATAGAGCAACAGACTCTTTTTCCAGGCTAAGTGAAGATCTTCTAAATTAGTGAGACGCCATTTCCTCTCCAACTTACGGGTTATCTGCATTAAGCTACGAGTTTGTGAGTTATACCACGGAGTCAGGCACTTCTGATTTAAAGCTCTCTTTTTCAGAGGAGCTACAGCATCCAAAGTTGTCTTCAATGAGGATGTAAAACTATTGACGAGATACTCTATCTCACTTACAGAGTTTAGGTAGCTACTCTGCACTGTGTTGTTATATGGCATTAGAGAACATAAAGAAGGAATCATATCCTTAAACCTAGTTACAGCGCTTTCTGAAAGACTTCTAGTGTAATGAAACTTATTCCCCACTGCTGGGTAGTCCATCAGAGTAAATGTAAATGTTATTAAGAAATGATCAGACAGAAGGGAGTTTTCAGGGAATACTAAGTCTTCTATTTCCATACCATAAGTCAGAACAAGATCTAAGATATGATTAAAGTGGTGGGTGGACTCATTTACATTTTGAGCAAAGCCAATAGAGTCTAATAATAGATTAAATGCAGTGTTGAGGCTGTCATTCTCAGCATCTGTGTGGATGTTAAAATCGCCCACTATAATTATCTTATCTGAGCTAAGCACTAAGTCAGACAAATGGTCTGAAAATTCACAGAGAAACTCACAGTAACGACCAGGTCGACGATAGATAATAACAAATAAAACTGGTTTTTGGGACTTCCAATTTGGATGGACAAGACTAAGAGTCAAGCTTTCAAATGAATCAGTGCATACAGATGTGTCTCCTAATAAACACAGTGTTGGAAAGAGTGGGATGGTGCATCCTACAGAGTCATAAAGACTATCAATGACCTTTTCCCAAAAGAGTTATACAGATGTGCAGTTCCACACAGCAAGAAGGTAAATACTTGGAACTCCGTGTGAACAGTGCAAGCACGTGTCTGTGTCTGAGTATATTGGAAATGGTGAATTATTTTATACTGGATTAGCTGCCTATTTTAATTATTTGTCATATTTGTCATCTTACAAATAGTCACACAAAAGTCTGAATTTAAAGCAAGTGATAACTCTTGCACCTATTTCACTGAAGATAATGACGATGTTGTGATAGATGTAGAAATAAATCTATAAAAATTTGATAGTTTTTGAAGTTGAGAATTTTAGCAGGTGCAATCTGAAACATTAAAATTTGAATGAAAGTTTCTTTAACAGTTAGTTTCAGTTGTAAATACGATACAAAGTGATTTTTTTATTTATTGATTTTTACCAATATCAAATTTCTGACCCAAATAAGAAAGAAAGACCAAACTGTTATCAAAAATATGTTTTAGATGAGTTCCCACATTATTAAAACAAGATTCAAAATAAAGAGTGTTTTTTTAAATGAAGTAAAAAAATTCTGGATTATTCCAAACTGGAATATTTTTGTAAGTTTGTAATCTTATAAAACTGCCACCGGGCTGTCAAAGTTTCTAAACTGTAGGAGATTTGAAACAAGGCTGCAATCTGAATTTCCCCACACAGTTTCCTTGAGGTCCATCGAGATATCTGATTGTTTAGGATGGGTGCATCTGTATTTGTTTTGTAGTTGGATAGTGATGAAGTAATAGAAGACGTTTGGAGCCTCTACTCCTCTCTGTAAATTGGGTTTCTGGATTGCAGTTAAACTAATTCCTGATGTTCCAGTAGAATTTGCAGTTCAGAGTTTTTAACCATGACAGTGGTAGCTGGACTGGAATCATAGATAATCAATAATTTAATTCTGGTAGCACTGTCATGAGGGAATACAGTGCAATGTGATAGGTCCTCAGTGATTATTTTGAGTATTGGGTGAAATTAAATTCTTCCCACTTCCAGAGACATGCAGGTTAGGTGAATTGGAACCTTTAAATTGACTGTAGGTGTAAGTGAGACTGCAAATATGTTTGTCTGTCTGTCAGTCCTGCGAAGGACGAGTGGCCTGTCGAAGGTGTACCACACCTCTCGCCCTCTGATGACTGATAGGCCCCCCATCACCCTGAATTGGCACGAGCGGGTATACAACCCCAATTCCAATGAAGTTGCAACGTTGTGTAAAATGTAAATAAAAAGAGAATACAATGATTTGTAAATCCTCTTCAACCTATATTCAATTGAATACACCACAAAGACAAGATATTTAATGTTCAAACTGATAAACTTTATTAAATAATAAAATAATAATTAATTAATAATAATTAATAATAATAATTAAATATTTGCTCATTTTGAAATGGATGCCTGCAACAAGTTTCAAAAAAGCTGGGACAGTGGTATGTTTACCACTGTGTTACACAACCTTTCCTTCTAACAACACTCAATAAGCGTTTGGGAACTGAGGATAACTGTTGAAGCTTTGTAGGTGGAATTCTTTCCCATTCTTGCTTGATGTACAAATTCAGTTGTTCAACAGTCCAGGGTTTGCATTGTCATATTTGTGATTCATAATGCGCCACACATTTTCAATGGGTGACAGGTCTGGACTGCAGGCAGGCCAGTCTAGTACCCGCACTCTTTTACTACGAAGCCATGCTGTTGTAACACATGCGTCTGCCCATTTCAAATGAGCTCAGGTCCAGAGAAGGCGGCAGCGTTTCTGGATGTTGATATATGGCTTTCGCTTTGCATGGTAGAGTTTTAACTTGCACTTGTAGATGTAACAACAAACTGTGTTACCTGACAATGGTTTTCTGAAGTGTTCCTGGGCCCATGCAGTAAGATCCTTTACACAATAATTACAAAAAATTTAATGCAGTGCTACCTGAGGGATCGAAGATCACGGGCATTCATTGTAGATTCTCATGTACAACCACTTGACTGTCACTTCCAAGGTGTTGTGAAGTAGCTGGATTCTATTTTCAACAACAAGTGCACAACTTTTTGCAGCTTCCCTAAGGATTTAGTTGAAGTCCCACAGACTGCAGTCTGCTTGGTTGGCAATCATATGTCTGGCTTGACTTCAACTATTTGAAGGAGTTTGCATTCATTGGGCCTCATGTATCAATGTTGTGCACTTGTGGTGTAAATTTACGGCGTAAACTTGAAATACGCCAAAGTCGCCGTGATATGTATCAAGCAGTGCGCACCTGCCCATTTCTGGCATACGCCTGACGTGATCTTGATAAATGCGGCGGGTGGAAATGATCGTAATTATAATAAACACGCCCATAAATATTCAGACTCCGCTTCAGACACACCCTCATTTTACGACATGGAAGCCGGGAAGACGGCAATGAAAAAGAACTCCACCAATCACGACGCGTGCCAATAGAGTGTCAAAACCGGCTGTCGTATCAATTGTTTTGTAGCATAATCGAAAAAGTGTTATAGTGGTCCCTCATTAATCGCTGGAGTTACGTTTTAAAAAATAGCCCGTAATACGCGAAACAGCGACGTAGTCAGCATTATTTTTTACAATTATTATAGACATTTCAAAGCTGTAAAACCCCTCACTACACAGTTTATACACTTTCTCAATCAGGCATGAACATTTTTTCACTTTTCTCTCGTGTGTAAACACTCTCAAAGTTCAAACCTTAGTAGGAAAATAATACCAAACTGTTTTCAGGCCCAAACATTTGTTTGAGAAATAAAAATAGAACATTTTCCTATAAATAATTATGATGGCATTTAGAACTAACAAATTAATTTTAACGATCAACGAACGAGGTCGGACACATAAGAAATTATTAATAGTGACTCACCAGTATGTCACAGACCGCTCCTGTGCGTCCTGGCGCTGCGCCTTTTCCCACTCACACCTGGCTGGAGGTGTCTGTTTCCGTGTGACAAACACAGTTATGAGTAGTTGTTATAAACAGATACGCAGAACACAGAACACTGTAAAAAAAAAAGGCATGCAAAATTGGACTAAATACTCCGCGAGACTCCGAGGCCACGACAGGTGAATGGCGTTATAGCGAGGGACCACTGTATTCTCTTTTCACATGTCAATAATTCTTGACATGTAGATATTTGCTCGCTCAATTAATAAGACACGCCTAATCTGTCAGATTTCTTTATTTTTTAAATATATTTCTGTATTTATTTTATTGTGACAACCGAATGGAGACGACAAAACCTGGTTGCAGCACGGGCGAATTAAGGGAATGACGGAACTACAGTTGTTATTATCAATTTCATAGTCTAAAACAATCACACCACATGAAGTTAAGCTCAGCACTGCTCTGGTTCCAGGCTCGAAATCTGGAGAAAAAGGCGAGCAGCGCTTTCTTTGCAGTCAGCGCTGTGACCACGGATCGTGTTCCATAACAATCCCGCAAAGGCGGGATTTGTATTGATTATTATGTAGTATAATCAGGAAAGTGTTATTTATGTAACATATGCATTAATTTGTATAATGGCACTGTTTATCATGTTGATCATCTTCATTTTTATGTGGATTCCAGCGCTGGTTCATTTTGTTGTTTAATTTACGCCACCTCTCGACCTGGTGTATATTTTCAGCGCAGCGTACGCCAACGACCACATTGATAAATGCCAAGTAGCGCAGCCGTTTTGGTGTACACCCCATATACGCTCAAATATTGCCGTACGCACGTTGATACATGAAGCCCATTCTGTGTGGCGGGCTTGCTGACATGAACATAACTAATGACAAAGTGAATGTGGGACTGTTTTCATGACCAGATCCTGAAAGTTGCCAAGGGTTGCACTGTAGTGTCCATAGGAGACGGTGATTAATTTCTGTGGACACTCTACCCATCCAGAGGAGTTGTAGGTGTAGCATGGTGGAAATTCTGGGCTCTATAAGTAACTGCGAAAGCAGGCTGTGATGTCACTGAGGACAAACGAGGTAACATTTAGAGGAACCTGCTAGTAGGCAGCTCAAGTTCCTTCAAATCTATACCTTGTCCCATTACAGTCGTGGCAGTTGGCAGCAGAGTTCTGACAGATGGCTCTGCAGTACCATCCCTGTGGGCCAGCTACTATGAGCAGTTGTATAAGGCTGATCCTCCAATCAGGATGTTAATCATTTCTACTGCAAAGGTTCTGGTGGTTGAGGCACTAGTCAGCTGCAAACTACCAATTATCAGTGAGATCAATCAGGGCTCTCTCTCAAGTTCAAAAACAGTTAGCCAAGTTGTCCTTTGACCTCCACATTAGAGATATTACGAGGACTGCTTTCTTCCACCTGCGAAGATTTGTCCCATCCTGTCTATGGCTGATGCTGAAACCCTGATTCATGCGTTTATCTCTTCTAGATTAGACTACTGCCACGTTTTATTTTCTGGTTTACTGTAGTCCAGCATTAGGGGTCTCCAGTTGGTTCAAAATGCTGCTGCCAAATATATGACAGGAAGCAGAAGGTTTGACAACATTACACCCATTTTGGCTACGAGCCTATAAAATTGTTCACCCACTGGTGCCTCCTCACTTAGCTGACCTACTTAAACCCTCCGTACCGGCCCTGGCTCTGCGTTCTTCGGGTGCAGGATTACTTTATGTCCCTAGGGTGAATAAAAAGTCTGTGGGTCACAGAGCTTTCTCTTATTGTCCCCCTGTTTTGTGGAATGATGTCCTTGCGTCAGCAAAACAGTCAGATTCTGCAAAGACTTTTAAGCCCAGACTTAAGATGCACTTATTTTCCCTTTTGCATGGCTAGCATACTGGCACAAGCGGAACGTGGCTTTAACTTTATCTTTGGGCTAGTGGCCGATGATCACCTCAGTATTTCTTGTTGCTTAATGTTGACAAATTATACTGTATTTATTGTCTTTCTGATGCCCGATTCTGTTTTTTTTTTCCCCCAATCTGTTTGAGGTGTGGTTCCATCCAGAGATGGGTGTGTTGTCTGTTTCTGAAACCCTCCTGTCCTGTGCAGCGGTAACATTTCCTGTATATTCGTTTTGTGAATTGTTTTGTAATTTATGTCTGTAGAATGGCCCAAGCAGAGGGTCACCCCATTGAGTCTGGTCTACTTGAGGTTTCTTCCTCAGATGGAGTTTTTCCATACCACTGTCGCCTGTGTACTTGCTCTAGGGGTTGGTAAGTTTAGACCTTACTTGTGTGAAGCGCCTTGAGGCAACTTTGTTGTGATTTGGCATAATATAAATAAAAATAAATTGAAATTGAAATTAGCCACACACTGATCTGAAAAAAAAACCCACTGCAATTATGGGCAAGTGCAAATTCAAAACAACATTCAAGACTGCTCATAAACATAAAAATTAAAAAGAACCTACAACATTACAGCATAAAAACATGTCTATTCTGATTTCAAGTGACCCTAACTGTGTGGCTAATCTCTGCCACACTTCCACTGTATCAACTTTACCTCCTTAAAACCATCTGTGCGATAAGTGGCAGTTGTTTGTGATAGCATTATACTAGTTTGTGTTATATAAGGGCTGAGTGGATCCTTCTCATTTGATTTGTGCTTTGTATGTCATGGATTAATTCATCCCATTTGTCTTGCATTGCATTTAGAGTGCGTCCAGGGGGCATCCGGAAAAGATGCCCGAGCCACCTCAACTGGCTCCTTTCGACATGGAGGAGCACTGGCTTGACTCCGAGCTCCTCCCAAGTGACCGAGCTCCTCACCCTATCTCTAAGAGAGCGCCCAGCAACCCTGCGGAGGAAACTCATCTCGGCCGCTTGTACTCGCGATCTCGTTCTTTCGGTCATGAGCCAAATCTCATGACCATAGGTGAGGATCAGAACGTAGATCGATTGGTAAATCGAGAGCTTTGCCCCCCCTACTCAGCTCTCTCTTCACCACGATGGTCTGATACAGCGACCGCATCACTGCAGATGCTGCACCGATCCGTCTGTCGATCTCACGCTCCATCTGTCCCTCACTCGTTAACAAGACCCTGAGATACTTAAACTCCTCCACTTGAGGCAAGGACACTCCGCCGACCTGAAGAGGGCAAAGCACCTTTTTCCGGTCGAGAACCATGGCCTCGGATTTGGAGGCGCTGATTTTCATCCCAGATGCTTCACACGCGGCTGCAAACCGCCCCAGTGCACAGTGAAGGTCCTGATTTGACGAAGCCAACAGGACCACATCATCCACAAACAGCAGAGACGAGATTCTGTGGTTCACAAACCAGACCCCCTCAACACCCTGGCTGTGCCTAGAAATTCTGTCCATAAAGATAATGAACAGAACCGATGACAAAGGGCAGCCCTGGTGGAGGCCAACGTGCACTGGAAACAGGTTTGACTCACTACCGGCAATGCGAACCAAGCTCCTGCTGCGGTCGTACAGGGACCGGATAGCCCTTAGCAAAGGACCCTGGACCCCGTACTCCCGGAGCACCCTCCACAGGGTGCCCCAAGGGACACGGTCGAACGCCTTCTCCAGATCCACAAAGCACATGTGGACTGGTTGGGTGAACTCCCATGAACCCTCATGCACCCGATGGAGTGTGTAGAGTTGGTCCAGTGTGCCGTGACCAGGATGAAAACCCACACTGCTCCTCCTGAATCGTGGTTCGGCTATCTGTCAAATTCTCCTCTCCAGTACTCTGGAATAGACCTTACCAGGGAGGCTGAGGAGTGTGATCCCCATGTAATTGGAACACACCCTCTGATCCCCCTTCTTAAACAGAGGGACCACCACCCCCGGTCTGCCAATCCAGAGGCACTGTCCCCAACAGCCACGCGATGTTGCAGAAGCGTGTCAGCCAAGACAGTACAACAACATCCAGAGACTTAAGGTACTCAGGACGGATTTCATCCACCCCTAGGAGCCTTGCCACCGAGGAGCTTTCTAACCACCTCGGTGACTTCGGCCTGGGTAATAGATGAGTCTGCCTCTGAGTTCCCAGTCTCTGCTTCCTCTTCGGAAGACGTGACGATGGGACTGAGGAGATCCTCGAAGTATTCCTTCCACCGCCCGACAACATCCCCAGTCAGGGTCAACAGCTCCCCACCCGCACCCGCTCCCCCACCCGCACTGTCTACTGCTTCCACCTCCTGAGGCGTTGGACGGGTTGCCAGAATTTCTTCGAGGCCAACCGACAGTCCTCCTCCATGGCCTCCCCGAACTCCTCCCAGACCCGAGTTTTTGCTTCTGCGACCGCACGGGCTGCGCCATGCTTGGCCTGCTGGTACCTGTCAGCTGGGATCTGGAAGAAGCTCTCCCGGAGGTGGGAGTTGAAGACCTCGCTGACAGAGGGTTCTGCCAGTCGTTCCCA
The DNA here is from genome assembly GCF_902500255.1 of Thalassophryne amazonica. NCBI lineage: Eukaryota > Metazoa > Chordata > Actinopteri > Batrachoidiformes > Batrachoididae > Thalassophryne > Thalassophryne amazonica. The sequence continues at coordinate 19,093,992 of NC_047110.1, read as the reverse complement.
GCAGACCCTCACGATACGTTTGGGCCTGCCAGGTCTGACCGGCTTCCTCCCCTCCCAGCGGATCCAACTCACCACCAGGCGGTGATCGGTCGACAGCTCAGCCCCTCTCTTCACTCGAGTGTCCGAGACACGTGGCCGAAGGTCAGATGATACGACTACAAAGTCAATCATCGACCTCCGGCTCAGGGTGTCCTGGTGCCACATGCACTTATGGACACCCTTGTGCTCGAACATGGTGTTCGTGATGGGCAAAAAGTGACTAGCACAGAAGACCAACAACTGAACACCAATCGGCTGCCGCCTTCTCTGGGCCCGAGCTCATTTGAAATGGACAGACGTAAAGTGGAAAAGTGTGCTGTGGTCTGATGAGTCCACATTTCATATTGTTTTTGGAAATCATGGATGTCGTGTCCTCCGGAGAAAAGAGGAAAAATAACATCCAGGTTGTTCCTAGCGCAAAGTTCAAAAGCCAGCATCTGTGATGGTATGGGGGTGTGTTAAAGCCCATGGCATGGGCGCCTTTGATGGTGATGGCACCATCACTGCTGAAAAGTACATCCAGGTTTTGGAGCAACACATGCTGCCATCCAAGCAATGTCTTTTTCAGGGACGTCCCTGCCTCTTTCAACAAGACAATGCCAAGCCATATTCTGCACATGTTAAAACAGCGTGGCTTTGTAGTAAAAGAGTGCAGGTACTAGGCTGGCCTACTGCAGTCCAGACCTGTCACCCAATGAAAATGTGTGGCACAAAATGCGACAACGGAGACCATGGACTGTTGAACAACTGAAGTTGTACATCAAGCAAGAATGGGAAAGAATTCCACCTGCAAAAGCTTCAACATTAAGTGTCCTCAGTTCCCAAACGCTTATTGAGTGTTGTTCGAAGGAAAGGTGATGTAACACAGTGGTAAACACACCACTGTCCCAGCATCCATTTCAAAATTAGCAAATATTTACACAAAAACAATAAAGTCTATCAGTTTAAACATTAAATATCTTGTCTTTGTGGTGTATTCAGTTGAATATAGATTGAAGAGGATTTGCAAATCATTGTATTCTGTTTTTATTTACATTTTACACAATGTCCCAACTTCATTGGAATTGGGGTTGTATGTCACAGCACACAGCAGCGAAAGTTGGACTGGGTTGAACTTAGACCGTGGCAGCCTGACGACAAGCGGCAATGTGCACTCCCGGCAGAAGCGTCACTTTAGCTCGGTTTTTGACGCGATGCATCTCATTGAAAATGCTTTTTAGACCGATCTGCAATGCTTCTAACGCCTTTAATGCTTCCGGTGTGAAAGCCCCATAAGGCTTACTCATGCTAAGTAACACTAGTCTATTTGCCCCAGACAATACCACAAAGGGTGTAGTTTGTCTTATACCATTATTAAAATATATATGAACATGATGAAGTAGCAGCAGCAGCAGTAGTAGTGTAGTAGTAGTAGTAGTAGCAGTAGTAGTAGTAGTAGTGTGTCCTATACCTATTTCATCACATGAAACAGATACGAGTCTATGACATCCTGTACAGTACACACATTTAAAAAAAAAAAAAAAAAACTTAACAGTTGCACATACTGGGTAAAATGGAATTATGAAATTCGAAATTCATATTTCAACATGTTTTCTCTCTCTCTCTCTCACTCACACACGCACACACTCACACACAGAGCGGGTAAAATAAGTATTTATCACGTGTCATTTATCAAATGACACAGAGAAAACAAGAAAGGGAGGTGCAAAAAGGCATGTAAAGCTAAGAAACCAACTGAAACCTATCAGCAATCAGAACACAATCCTGCCCCTTCTCAGTGAAAATGAATATCAGCTGGTTCAGTCCCAAATGATGGAGTATAAAAAGGTGTCTCATGACTAAGGTGTCACACAAGCTCTCTCAAGATCTTCGCAACCTTACTGTTGCAAAACATACTGATAACATTGGTTACAGAAGGATTTCTAAACTTCTGAATGTTCCAGTGAGCACTGTTGGGACCATGATCTGGAAGTGGAAGAACATCATTTCACCATAAACCAACCAAGACCAGAGGAGTGAAAAGAATTATTAAAGTTGTCCAAGACGTTGTCCATGTCAGAAAGACCTGGAATTAGCAGGTACAATTTTTTTCAAAGAAAACAAATATTGCACTCAACCAACATGGCCTGTAGGCACGCTCATCACCCAAGACTCCATTTTTAAGCAAAAAACATGTTGAGGCTCATTTAAACTTTGTTGTACAACATTTCTGGTCAGAGATTCCAAAACTGAACTTGTTGGATGCCATAATACATAATGTTTAGAGGTCAAATAGCATTGCACATCACCCCAAAACACCCAACAGTGAGGTTGGTGAGGTGGGAACATCAAGGTGGGGGCTGCCATCTACCAGGATGATGAAGATGTAACAAGGGTGGACATTTCAGCAAGGGTGGACATTTCAGCAAGACAATGATCCCAAACACACAGCCAAGGAAACTCTCAGCTATTTCACAGAGTGAAAATAAAGCTTCTTGAATGGCCCATCCAATCACCTGACTTGAATCCAATCGAAACTCTACGGAAAGAACTAAAGATCTGAGTTGATAGAAGAGGTCCATGCAACCTTCAAGATTTAAAGATTGTTTGTGTGGAAGAATGGGCCAAAATCACACCTGGGCAATGCATGCAACTAGTTTCTCCAGACAGGAGGCATCTTGAAGCTTCATTACCAACAAAGGCTTTTGTAAGAAGTATTAAATAAATTTCTCTACGTGTGTTCAAAAAGTTTTTCCCTGTGTCATTATATTTTATTTCACATAATTTAATTTCTGTACTTATCTGTTTTGGTTTCATTGCATTTATGGATTACTTGGGGTATTACCGATATCTGGTGAAAATTTTATATCAATAGCACCTTTAGAAATATATTTACTGAGAAAAATGGTGGTGTTCAATACTTACTTTACTATACACACACACACATATATATATATATATATATATATATATATATATATATATGCCTGTCGGTTACGTCATTCGCCTGTGGGCAGTCTTTGAGTGAGGAGTCGCCCACCCTCTCGTTGATTTTTTCATTGTTTAGGAATGGCTCAGAGACTGCTGCTTTGTTTGATCAAAATTTTTTCAAAACTGTAAGGCACAACTGAGTGGACACCATTCGATAAATTCAGCTGGTTTTCTGTAAAAATTTTAACGGCTGATGAGAGATTTTGGTCTGGTAGTGTCGCCATAAGGACGGCCCACTGCGCCTGACGGCAATCTGCGCTTCGAGGCGGCAGTGTCTCGCCATTTCAAGTTGAAAACTTCCACATTTCAGGCTCTGTTGACCCATTAAGTCAGAGAACAGAGAACTTTCAGAAGAAGTCGGCATGAGGAGTTTATTCGGACATTCCATTGTTAACTGACATTTTGTAATGAAAGAACGTGCGGGCAGAGTCGCATGTTGGGCCGGACCCGACCGCGGGGGGTCGCGACAGGAAAAACACCTCCGTTGGAAACCTTAATGGACAAGTTGGAACATGCCCAAGCTGTTAAACAATTTCTCAGTTACTCACTTGTTGAAAGCCATCAAAAGCCGCCTGAATTTTACAAATGGTTTTCAACACGGAGGTGTTTTTCCTGTCGCGGCGCACACAGATTCACCGAGTCGTCACGGAAATGACTCGGCGAATTTGCGCGCAGGTCTTTCATTACAAAATGTCCTTAAACAGTGGAATGTCCACATAAACTCCTCATGCCGGCCTCTTCTGAATCTTCTCTGTTCTCTCACGACGTCCTGGGTCAACAGAGCCTTAAATTAGGATGATTTCAGCTTGAAACAGGCTGACGACGGCGCCTGGAAGCGCTGCAGGATGTCCCGCTCCGTGGGAAGTCCTTACAGCAACAGAAACACCCCATAATCTCTCATCAGCCGTTAAACTTTTCACCGAAAACCAGCTGAATAATCTCGAATAGTGTCCACTCGGATATTCCTTACAGGTCCAGAAAAACATTTGATAAAGCAACGCGCACCGTCTCGAGCAGCGTGTGAAACAAAGGAATTCAGCCGAGAGGGCGGGACCATATCAATCAATCAATCAATCAATCAATTTTTTTATATAGCGCCAAATCACAACAAACAGTTGCCCCAAGGCGCTTTATATTGTAAGGCAAGGCCATACAATAATTATGTAAAACCCCAACGGTCAAAACGACCCCCTGTGAGCAAGCACTTGGCTACAGTGGGAAGGAAAAACTCCCTTTTAACAGGAAGAAACCTCCAGCAGAACCAGGCTCAGGGAGGGGCAGTCTTCTCACATATCTCACTCAAGGCCTGCCCACAGGGAAATGACGTCACCGACACGCGTGAAAAAACTCACGCATGCGCACGAGGGTTCAAGCATGATTGGTGTAATAGTTTTTTTTTATAAAACTGCCGGTTAGTTTTATAAGATACCTCGTATATATATATATATATATATATATATATATATATATATATATGTGTGTGTGTGTGTGTGTGTGTGTGTGTGTGTGTGTGTGTGTGTGTGTGTGTATAAAATGAATAATAGCAAAATGAAAATGAAGTTGCAGTGAAGAAACCGGGTGTCCTTCCAGTAAACAGTGTTCCGATATGTCAGCACTTCCCTATTGCTTATTCTTTGGCCCCTGGTACACACCCTGTCTATAGTTGGTCTTCTGTGACCAGGGCAGCTCTGCTAGCAGCTTGCTGAATATCCAGTCAGCCTCTTCTGTGGGGAGAAACCCAGGCAGCAGTCGCAACCTGAACAAATTGAAAGACAAGTATATAAACCAAACACAAGAGGGAACTAAATCAGGGAGAGATATACATCATTTTTGCATTTTATTGACAGGTGTGGCACATTTTTGCACAGTATTTTAAGAAACGATTAAATACTTTGCAATTACGTACATGTACAACATACTTCAGAATTCACGCAGGACACAAGCCCATAAGTAGTAGATAGAATCACAATTACAACATTCCTCTTCAGGACTATAAAGCCAAACTGCTAATCTAGTTTGAACCAACAAAAACGTAAAAGGATTGCAATTAGTGTTTTTTTTTCCTGGTATCTTTTCTACCAAGTGATTCACATAGACATTTGGCAATGTGATGAATCTTTGAGGCTCTTAATTTGAGAGAACAAAACAAATTACATAATACCTGTAAAATCTACCAAAATACAAGTTAAGATATTCTGGAGTAATTACAGTAGGTGCTTGTTGCCTTGCTCAGGAGCACTTTGACACCAATGGTGCCCACTTATACTGGAAAGGGAACTGAATTAAAAATCTTTTTAATCACTCCTTTCTTTTCATTGCACTTTTCCCATATGGGGAGGTGCTGGTCTCATGGTTAAGTGTTGGGCTTCAGACCAGACGATCCTTGGTTCAAAACCCAGCCAGACCAGAAAAAAAAAAAAAAAAAAAAAAAAAAAAATCAGTAAGGGCCCTCGAACAAGGTCCTTAATCCTCTAGTTAGTCCTGGTGTGTGGTGAGCGCCTTTCATGGAAGCACCCTGACATCGGTGTGCAAGTGTGTCTGTGTGAATACGAGGCATAATTGTAAAGTGCTTTGAGTTTCTGTTGCAGATGAAAAAGCGCTATATATAATGGAGTCCATTTTCCATAATGTAACAACTCCACTATCCTACTAATGGCTCTGTCCACTGGACACTTTTGTCATGCAATTCCAGCCTGGTTGTCTTTTCTCCTTAAGAGCCAAAGCAGTTAGTAGATTAAAGATGCCAACATGTTAATACATATAAACACACTCATCAGCAGCATTTGCAGAGTCCTTCAAACCAATAAAACGTTTGTGGTATGACTACCATCTAGTGGACTTGATTTGAACAATACCAATATACACCCAGCAAGATTTTCAGCATGTTTCAAATGCACTGGTTTGGTACTTTTTATTGTATGGTTTGTTATAATTTTCTTGTATCCTTGAATTAGACTTGCTCACCTGGACACTCCTGATGGTCCATGACTGATCTCATGAACACCCGCCTGTCTGATAAAAGCAAAACACTGTTAATGAAACAAGCAGAGTCAAAACATTGGGTTATGAAAGAGGGTTACAAAGTTTAATTAAATCAGACAAAAGTGTGAAATTGGAAGATTTTCCTCAGGCCCACACAAACAAGAAGGTTGATGCATGTGGTTGTCGTTCCCCTGACTTTATTACATGCCGTTTTATTTTCTACCAGAGCATGCAAGCTTATATAACCAAACTGTTCCAAAGACAGACCAGAACAGTCTGCAGAAGATGCTCTATAACATAATTACACTCAGCTTATGTAATACTTATTCATATTTCATTCTGATTTTACAATGACATCTAGAAAATTATCAACATGAATTACAAATCTCTATGATCAAATCAACTTGCACAACTTGCTAATTATAACACTTAATCTAATAAACAACCAGTCAGCAGCAACGGCACAAATGTTGCTTCATCTGATAACAGATACTACCTTCTGTGACAAGAAATTTGTTAGATTTACCATGCAGTATAAATTTATCAGGTGGTATATGGAAAAAAAATAAGTAAACTACACACAAAAGAGACAGATGAGGTGATAGGAAGAGTATTAATGTCAAATCAACAATAGGCAGCAACCGTGTTTTTCCAACACTTTTATTTGACAGCTATGCTGTCCGTGCTCTTGTAAGTTTTGCGTCATGTCTATCACACTCTGAAGAACACTTGTTGATCCATTTACCTATGATCTCTGAAAATGGAGGCATTATGTATAAAAATAGCAGTAATTCTTAAATAGGTTATGCAATATTTTTGCTAAAACCTTTTCAATTAACGCTAACAATCTACACTACAAGCACATCGACTGTTTCATTTCAAGTCCATTATGGTGGTGTACATAGACAAACACAATGAAAGGCATCAGAGGGCTGACACATACCCTCTGTGCTTTCTACACTGTTAGTTTATATTGTGAATTAACTAATTACTTATCATCAGCAAAACATGCTGTAAGCTTTGAGGGACTGTATACAGTTGAGTATGTCCAGGAGCATGCATTGGTGCCATACTTTGCTGCATCCACGATACCACGGAAAAGCACCCATGGAAGACAACATACACGCTGAGATCTTTAAAGAAGGTCCCTTTCTCCAATGCTAACTGCACCAACATATCAAAATGTGAACTCAAGAAGAAATAAAAGGAGGCTTTAAAGACTAAATGATTGTCACCATCTACGTACAAGAGGAAAGGAGACGAGTCTGACTGTAGAAACCACCGTGGAATCTCTTTGCCGTCTACTGCAGGAAAGGTTCTTGCACAGATTGCCAACAACCACCTGAGGCCACAAGCAGAAAACATTCTTCCTGAATCCCAGAGTGTCTTCTAACCATCAAGGGGGCCAACAGACATGATCTTCACTGCCACCAATTGTAAGAAAAGTGTCCAGAGCAACACCAACCAATGCCCTTGACAAAAGCATTTGGCAGTGTGCCAAGACCGCTTCTGTAGAAGATCCTGAGCAAAACAGGCTACGTCATGATCAAATGTCTGCCACAGTTCTGGCAAATGCATAAAAACTTAAGTTTTCAATGCTCAATCAGGAGTAAAGTTGGGCTTCGTCATGACCCCTAAGCTCGTAAATCATCTTCGTGTCAACAAAACCTCCACCTGATCAAGGACAAAGTCGCACCATTAACTGACACTGTGTAGACAAGTGATGGAAAGCTCTTCATCTTGACCCAACTGAGAGCCAAAAAGTAAATCACCACCACTTTGCTCCTGGACTTGTGGTATGCAGACAACAGCAGTGGGTCATCCATGACTGAAGAAAGACTTAAGAAAATCCTTGAAACCTTTGATGAAACCTAGGCTCGGTCTTCACATCAACCTGAAGAAGACATGGGTCCTGTATCAGCACTGTTTCTTTCTCTTTTTGCTCTGTATGCACCACTCTGCATTTAATCATTAGTGATCGATCTCTGCTCCCCTCCACAGCATGTCTTTTTCCTGGTTCTCTCCCTCAGCCCCAACCAGTCCCAGCAGAAGACTGCCCCTCCCTGAGCCTGGTTCTGCTGGAGGTTTCTTCCTGTTAAAAGGGAGTTTTTCCTTCCCACTGTAGCCAAGTGCTTGCTCACAGGGGGTCGTTTTGACCGTTGGGGTTTTACATAATTATTGTATGGCCTTGCCTTACAATATAAAGCGCCTTGGGGCAACTGTTTGTTGTGATTTGGCGCTATATAAAAAAATTGATTGATTGATTGATCAGCCTCCACCCAACATGGTCAATCGAAAGCCTCTTGCTGTGAAACTGCACAGGCAGGTCTTGGAGAATGTGACCCACTTTCCATACCTGGGCAGCCATGTGTCATCAGATGGCAACATCGATGATAAGATCCAACACAGACTCAAGTGTGCAGTAACTGCTTTTATCCGGCTACGCAACTGTGTTTCCAACAACAGAGACCTTTAAAAAAAGATGAAAATCCTTGTCTACAATCCCATCGTCATGCCAACCCTGGACCACCTACCGCCGCCACCTGAAGACCCTCAAGCGATTCAACCAAAGCTGTCTGAGGAGAATCCTTCACATCAGGTGGGAAGGAAAGACAACATAAATCCATCCATCCCTTGAGCAAGGTCCCTCAGGGAAATTAAGGTTCCACTTGCAGCACACCACCGACAACAACAATAACAGTAAAAATAATAAAGACCAAGAATGCTAAACAATAAAAATTGAACAGCAAAAAGATTGCACTGGAATCTTAGTGATAGAGCATTACACTGTACCAACATCAGCATCCTGGCTGAAGCTAACTCCAGAGCATAGAGTATGTCATCATCAACAACCAGCTTTGGGGAGTGGGTCACATAGTTAGGATGGTTGACAGCTGGCTGCACAAACACATGTTCTACTCACAGCACAGCAAAGGAAAACTGTCCAGAGGACGGCAAAGGAAACACTAAGGACCTCCTGAACCATAACCTCAATAGCCGCTCTATTAACGCATAACGTGGGTGACGGCCAATCAGAATAGAGCTGCACCGTGAGGTCAGTTGCTGGTCTCTTCAAAGCCACTTGTTTTGTGCGTTTATATACATGTTCCTGATATATTATGTAAAAGCGAGCAATAAATAAAACACGTCTAAAACTGAAAATGCTTTTTTGGTACCTAATAACACCTCTGAACTTATTTACAAGACATTTCGCCGAGGTTAATCAATCAATTTCAATCAATCAATTTTATTTATATAGCGCCACATCAATCAATCAATCAATCAATCAATTTTTTTATATAGCGCCAAATCACAACAAACAGTTGCCCCAAGGCGCTTTATATTGTAAGGCAAGGCCATACAATAATTATGTAAAACCCCAACGGTCAAAACGACCCTCTGTGAGCAAGCACTTGGCTACAGTGGGAAGGAAAAACTCCCTTTTAACAGGAAGAAACCTCCAGCAGAACCAGGCTCAGGGAGGGGCAGTCTTCTGCTGGGACTGGTTGGGGCTGAGGGAGAGAACCAGGAAAAAGAGGGGGAGCAGAGATCAATCACTAATGATTAAATGAAGAGTGGTGCATACAGAGCAAAAAGAGAAAGAAACACTCAGTGCATCATGGGAACCCCCCAGCAGTCTAAGTCTATAGCAGCATAACTAAGGGATGGTTCAGGGTCACCTGATCCAGCCCTAACTATAAGCCTTAGGAAAAAGGAAAGTTTTAAGCCTAATCTTAAAAGTAGAGAGGGTGTCTGTCTCCCTGATCTGAATTGAGGTTAGCATGGTGACGTCACTTCCTGGTGTAGCTACTTGCTAACAGCTTCGTTTCTGGTATATTATGTCAAAGCTAGTGACAAATAAACACTTCTAAACCTGAAAATGCTGTCTTTGTAACCTGTTAACACCGCTGGAAGGATTTACAAGACATTTTGCGAATGTTAGCTTGCTTGCACACTAACGTTCGCTAATTCAAAGCTAACGTCCTATGGAGTTAAATTTGTCTCATTAATAACGGCAAATGCACAGAGGGTGCTCTATAAAAATGCCTTGATTTGGACAACATGAACAAATGATGATTATACATAAGACAATAGGATCTTAATAATTAATTAAACTGCAAATTATAAAGACACAATGCTCATACGGGTATTTGACCGCGGCAGCCTGACAATTTGCAACCCCCCCCACCACACACACACACACACACACACACACACACACACACACACACACACACACACACACACACACACACACACACACACACACAAATGGCAGAAATGCGCAGCAACAGTCTATCCTTATAGTTCTGACCTGACCTGGGCTGATAAAAAAAGCAAATTGTGAATGAATGAAGAGAAGAAGAGGATCATATTTAATGTGCGTAGCCAATGAAAGTGCAAAGCTTGTTTCTAGAAGGGCCCATGGCACATGTCTCTCACTCCTCCCCAGCACTGTTGTTGAAAGTGCCAGTTGGGAGCGTGGCTGCAATTGGGAAGCAAACCCAGATCGCTGGTGTCCCAGTCTAACGTGCAAACCCTTACGCCATCACCTCCCTAAATAAAGAGAAAATGTGAAAGTGTGTTACGGCAGCACAGTGTGGTTAGCACTGTTGCAGCAAAAAGGTTGTGGGTTTTATTCCCACCTGTGGCCTTTCTGTGTGGCATTTGCATGTTCTCCCCGTGTTCGTGTGGGTTCCCACCGGTTGCTTTGGATTCCTCCCAATTTAAAGACATGCAGGTTAGGTGCATTGGAAACTTTAAATTGTCCATAAGTGTGCATGCAGGTGTGAATGTTTGTCTGTCTTATATGTGGCCTTGTGACAGAGTGACGTCCTGTCCAGGCTGTACCCCACCTCACACCCCATGACTGCTGGGATAGGCTCCAGCCCCCCAGTGACCCTGAATTGGAGTAAGAGGGTATAGAAAATGGATGGACGGATGAAAGTGTGTTACTTACTCTATCACCTTCTCTGCTGGAATGGCTTGAATTACCTGGAATCAAGAAAAAAATTAAAACTTTATGATTTAGCACTTCTTTATGAACCAGTCTGCAGATTTGTGACTTTCTGGTTAAAATTAACCTTAGTGGGTTGGAGAAACTCGAATGATTTGGATGGCAGATGGGGCTGACATCCCCAGGAACCAGAGGCCTGGTTTGAACTTTTGATTTGTTGGTGACTGTTTGGTACTGCGCCTGTAACTGTAAAAAAAAAAATTTGCATTTTTTTTTTAAAAGGCATATCACATATAGTGCAGCAGATAACTGAAACAATCCTGCAAATGGTGATACAAATGCCAAATTTGGCGCAAATACTCCTTAGACATTACTCTTTCAACTGCTCCTGTTGTATATGGGGAAGCTGACTGAGATCTGTGAAGTGTTCATAAGATTATTTTATTCACAAAATTCTGTGGGTTTGGCTCTGTGTTAGCCTGATCCCGTCAGATCTCAGAAGCTAAGCAGAGTAGGATCTGGTTAGTACTTGGATGGGAGGCCTCTTTGGAACACCAGCAGCTGTGTGTGTTTCTCCAGGTAAAACTGGAGTTGCGTCAGGAAGGGCATCCGGCGTAAAAATGGTGCCAATTACCAATGCGGATCTGTATCCACTGTGGTGACCCCGAACAGAACCGGGAGCAGCCGAATGGAAAACAACATATATAGAGAGAGTCTATGGTTTAATAGTGCTGTGCATGTGCACAAACGCATGTTCAGAACACATCAGATTGCAGGGAATAACAGTATTTAAACAGTCCTGCCATTTACCCGTGTTCAGTGAACACCATCAGCTGTTTAGCTGTGATGTTCATGCATGTGACTGGAGCCTCATGAACATCATCATATCTTGTCGCCTCTACTGTCTTGTCACCTCTATTGGTGGTTGGCTCTCACTGCGGTATTGTATCACTTCCTGTTCCAGAGCACAGCGGTGTTTTGCTGTATCTGTTAGCTGTTTAATCTGCGCAGTTAGATTGATCTAGTTAACTAGATAACGATTTGTTTCACAGTGTAATCTTCACGTGCCTTAACTAAAGCACTCCCTCTGCTGAATCACCTCTAAATTATTTACACATTATTCACTTTGTGTGTTTTTAGGAATCCGCTAGCTTAGCGCAGCTACTAGCTCTTAGCTGATTTAGCATGGCGGCTTCTCCTGTCTCTCCTGCACTTTTCTGCTCTGGGTGTGAAATGTTTAGTTATTCCTCTGCCTCCTTTAGCAGTAATGGTACTTGTAATAAGTGTAGCTTATTCGTAGCTTTGGAGGCCAGGCTGTGCGAATAGGAGACTCGGCTCCGCACCGTGGAAAATTCTACAGCTAGCCAGGCCCCTGTAGTCCGTGTGGACCAAGGTAGCTTAGCCGCCGTTAGTTCCCTTCCAGCTGATCCCGAGCAGCCGGGAAAGCAGGCCGACTGGGTGACTGTGAGGAGGAAGCGTAGCCCTAAACAGAAGCCCCGTGTACACCGCCAACCCGTTCACATTTCTAACCGTTTTTCCCCACTCGGCGACACACCCGCCGAGGAACAAACTCTGGTTAATGGCGACTCTGTTTTGAGAAATGTGAAGTTAGCGACACCAGCAACCATAGTCAATTGTCTTCCGGGGGCCAGAGCAGGCGACATCAAAGGAAATTTGAAACTGCTGGCTAAGGCTAAGCGTAAATTTGGTAAGATTGTAATTCACGTCGGCAGTAATGACACCCGGTTACGCTAATCGGAGGTCACTAAAATTAACATTGAATCGGTGTGTAACTTTGCAAAAACAATGTCGGACTCTGTAGTTTTCTCTGGGCCCCTCCCCAATCGGACCGGGAGTGACATGTTTAGCCGCATGTTCTCCTTGAATTGCTGGCTATCTGAGTGGTGTCCAAAAAATGAGGTGGGCTTCATAGATAATTGGCAAAGCTTCTGGGGAAAACCTGGTCTTGTTAGGAGAGACGGCATCCATCCCACTTTGGATGGAGCAGCTCTCATTTCTAGAAATCTGGCCAGTTTTCTTAAATCCTCCAAACCGTGACTATCCAGGGTTGGGACCAGGTAGCAGAGTTGTAGTCTTACACACCTCTCTGCAGCTTCTCTCCCCCTGCCATCCCCTCAGTACCCCATCCCCGTAGAGACGGTGCCTGCTCCCAGACCACCAATAACCAGTAAAAATCTATTTAAGCATAAAAATTCAAAAAGAAAAAATAATATAGCACCTTCAACTGCACCACAGACTAAAACAGTTAAATGTGGTCTATTAAACATTAGGTCTCTCTCTTCGAAGTCCCTGTTAGTAAATGATATAATAATTGATCAACATATTGATTTATTCTGCCTTACAGAAATCTGGTTACAGCAGGATGAATATGTTAGTTTAAATGAGTCAACACCCCCGAGTCACACTAACTGCCAGAATGCTCGTAGCACGGGCCGAGGCGGAGGATTAGCAGCAATCTTCCATTCCAGCTTATTAATTAATCAAAAACCCAGACAGAGCTTTAATTCATTTGAAAGCTTGACTCTTAGTCTTGTCCATCCAAATTGGAAGTCCCAAAAACCAGTTTTATTTGTTATTATCTATCGTCCACCTGGTCGTTACTGTGAGTTTCTCTGTGAATTTTCAGACCTTTTGTCTGACTTAGTGCTTAGCTCAGATAAGATAATTATAGTGGGTGATTTTAACATCCACACAGACATGACAGCCTCAACACTGCATTTAATCTATTATTAGACTCAATTGGCTTTGCTCAAAATGTAAATGAGTCCACCCATCACTTTAATCATATCTTAGATCTTGTTCTGACTTATGGTATGGAAATTGAAGACTTAACAGTATTCCCTGAAAACTCCCTTCTGTCTGATCATTTCTTAATAACATTTACATTTACTCTGATGGACTACCCAGCAGTGAGGAATAAGTTTCATTACACTAGAAGTCTTTCAGAAAGCGCTGTAACTAGGTTTAAGGATATGATTCCTTCTTTATGTTCTCTAATGCCATATACCAACACAATGCAGAGTAGCTATCTAAACTCTGTAAGTGAGATAGAGTATCTCGTCAATAGTTTTACATCCTCACTGAAGACAACTTTGGATGCTGTAGCTCCTCTGAAAAAGAGAGCTTTAAATCAGAAGTGCCTGACTCCGTGGTATAACTCACAAACTCGCAGCTTAAAGCAGATAACCCGTAAGTTGGAGAGGAAATGGCGTCTCACTAATTTAGAAGATCTTCACTTAGCCTGGAAAAAGAGTCTGTTGCTCTATAAAAAAGCCCTCCGTAAAGCTAGGACATCTTACTACTCATCACTAATTGAAGAAAATAAGAACAACCCCAGGTTTCTTTTCAGCACTGTAGCCAGGCTGACAAAGAGTCAGAGCTCTATTGAGCCGAGTATTCCTTTAACTAGTAATGACTTCATGACTTTCTTTGCTAATAAAATTTTAACTATTAGAGAAAAAATTACTCATAACCATCCCAAAGATGTATTGTTATCTTTGGCTGCTTTCAGTGATGCTGGTATTTGGTTAGACTCTTTCTCTCCGATTGTTCTGTCTGAGTTATTTTCATTAGTTACTTCCTCCAAACCATCAACATGTCTATTAGACCCCATTCCTACCAGGCTGCTCAAGGAAGCCCTACCATTAATTAATGCTTCGATCTTAAATATGATCAATCTATCTTTATTAGTTGGCTATGTACCACAGGCTTTTAAGGTGGCAGTAATTAAACCATTACTTAAAAAGCCATCACTTGACCCAGCTATCTTAGCTAATTATAGGCCAATCTCCAACCTTCCTTTTCTCTCAAAAATTCTTGAAAGGGTAGCTGTAAAACAGCTAACTGATCATCTGCAGAGGAATGGTCTATTTGAAGAGTTTCAGTCAAGTTTTAGAATTCATCATAGTACAGAAACAGCATTAGTGAAGGTTACAAATGATCTTATGGCCTCAGACAGTGGACTCATCTCTGTGCTTGTTCTGTTAGACCTCAGTGCTGCTTTTGATACTGTTGACCATAAAAATTTATTACAGAGATTAGAGCATGCCATAGGTATTAAAGGCACTGCGCTGCGGTGGTTTGAATCAGATTTATCTAATAGATTACAATTTGTTCATGTAAATGGGGAATCTTCTTCACAGACTAAGGTTAATTATGGAGTTCCACAAGGTTCTGTGCTAGGACCAATTTTATTCACTTTATACATGCTTCCCTTAGGCAGTATTATTAGACAGCATTGCTTAAATTTTCATTGTTATGCAGATGATACCCAGCTTTATCTATCCATGAAGCCAGAGGACACACACCAATTAGCTAAACTGCAGGATTGTCTTACAGACATAAAGACATGGATGACCTCTAATTTCCTGCTTTTAAACTCATAAAACTGAAGTTATTGTACTTGGCCCCACAAATCTTAGAAACATGGTGTCTAACCAGATCGTTACTCTGGATGGCATTACCCTGACCTCCAGTAATACTGTGAGAAATCTTGGAGTCATTTTTGATCAGGATATGTCATTCAATGCGCATATTAAACAAATATGTAGGACTGCTTTTTTGCATTTGCGCAATATCTCTAAAATTAGAAAGGTCTTGTCTCAGAGTGATGCTGAAAAACTAATTCATGCATTTATTTCCTCTAGGCTGGACTACTGTAATTCATTATTATCAGGTTGTCCTAAAAGTTCCTTGAAAAGCCTTCAGTTAATTCAAAATGCTGCAGCTAGAGTGCTAACAGGGACTAGAAGGAGAGAGCATATCTCACCCATATTGGCCTCTCTTCATTGGCTTCCTGTTAATTCTAGAATAGAATTTAAAATTCTTCTTCTTACTTATAAGGTTTTGAATAATCAGATCCCATCTTATCTTAGGGACCTCATAGTACCATATCACCCCAATAGAGCGCTTCGCTCTCAGACTGCAGGCTTACTTGTAGTTCCTAGGGTTTGTAAGAGTAGAATGGGAGGCAGAGCCTTCAGCTTTCAGGCTCCTCTCCTGTGGAACCAGCTCCCAATTCAGATGAAGGAGACAGACACCCTCTCTACGTTTAAGATTAGGCTTAAAACTTTCCTTTTTGCTAAAGCTTATAGTTAGGGCTGGATCAGATGACCCTGAACCATCCCTTAGTTATGCTGCTATAGACTTAGACTGCTGGGGGGTTCCTATGATGCACTGAGTGTTTCTTTCTCTTTTTGCTCTGTATGCACCACTCTGCATTTAATCATTAGTGATTGATCTCTGGTCCCCTCCACAGCATGTCTTTTTCCTGGTTCTCTCCCTCAGCCCCAACCAGTCCCAGCAGAAGACTGCCCCTCCCTGAGCCTGGTTCTGCAGGAGGTTTCTTCCTGTTAAAAGGGAGTTTTTCCTTCCCACTGTTGCCAAGTGCTTGCTCACAGGGGGTCGTTTTGACCGTTGGGGTTTTTCTGTAATTATTGTATGGCCTTGCCTTACAATATAAGGCGCCTTGGGGCAACTGTTTGTTGTGATTTGGCGCTATATAAATAAAATTGATTTGATCTGATTTGATATCTTGAGTATTTGTGCAACTCTATTCTGTGTGCCAATCTTGAGAAAGTAAAGATTAAAAAGGGCCAGCTCCAACAAAGGCTGTGATTCATCAGAGTTTTGTGTGACAATCATTTTCAAGTCCAGAATAAACAAATGTATTCAAGAGAAACACTGCTTCAGTCTTTCTTCTGATCATGAAAATGAGTTGTCCCATATACTTCCTAATTAACCCTAACCTTAACCCAAATACTATCTTTTTCTTCTGCTAGTTCTAAAGAAGTAGTGTTGAGAAGAAGTGGAAGAAGAAAAACAAACATTTGTTTTTAAGAAATGTGTTTTGTTTATAATTAGAAGACCACACTTAGAATTAAAAAGAATTTAGTCACGTTTTTTTGTTTTATCTTTTTGTTTAAAAGAAAATGTAGTTGGACTATGTGAAACATAGTTCAAATACATTTTCCAAATAGGTTCTGTGCAAAAACAAAAAGAAAATTACTAGTGAGTGCAAAAAAAGTTTCCAAATGTTTGATTATACTGCATGTTTACCTGTTTAGAGGCTTAAAGAAGCAATTTACTCATACGAGGTCTATTAGAAAAGTATCCAACCTTATTATTTTTTTTAAAAACCATATGGATTTGAATCACATGTGATTGCGTCAGACAAGCTTGAACCCTCGTGCGCATACGTGAGTTTTTCCACGCCTGTCGGTTGCGTCATTCGTCTGTGAGCAGGCTTTGAGTGAGGAGTGGTCCAGCCCCCTCGTCGGATTTTCATTGTCAGGAAATGGCAGTATGATTTGGGCTTTTTTTCCATCAGAATTTTTTCAGAAACTGTTAGAGACTGGCAGCTGGAAACCATTCAAAAAATTTATCTGGTTTTCGGTGAAAATTTTATGGGCTTCACAGAGAATAAGCACTGTTACTACAGCTTTAAGGACGGCTTTAAGGACGCTCGGCGCGCCGCGCCCTGTGCCGCCATCGAGAGCCAGAAACCACCGGATCATTTCTAAACGGATGGCTCTGTGGATCCGAGACCATCGTGTGCACTTTCTCTGGTTATCACAAGAGCTGGACATCAACCATTTTCCGGCAGATTTCACTTTTAACAAGAGATTTTGTCATGGAAAGCCGAGCGGAGGCTTCGCGCGTCAGGACCGATTCACTGATCGAGCGAGACAAAACCACCTCCGTTTTGGCGGTGCCGCATGGCGCACAGCAACGCCGTGATGAAGCCTCACGGGACATGTTCTGGCATGTCCAGGCACATCGACAATTTCTCGGATAATCACTCGATGGAAAAAACCACCGAAAGCTGTCTGAACGCCATCTCAAAGCCATCCTGTGAGACCAAAACGGAGGTGGTTTTGTCTCGCTCGATCAGCGAATCGGTCCTGACGCGCGAAGCCTCCACTCGGCTTTCCATGACAAAATCTCTTGTTAAAAGTGAAATCTGCCGGAAAATGGTTGATGTCCAGCTCTTGTGATAACCAGAGAAAGTGCACACAACGGTCTCGGATCCACAGAGCCATCCGTTTAGAAATGATCCGGTGGTTTGTGGCTCTCGATGACGGCATGGAGCGCGGCGCGCCGAGCGTCCTTAAAGCCGTCCTTAAAGCTGTAGTAACAGTCCTTATTCTCTGTGAAGCCCGTAAAATTTTCACCGAAAGCCAGATAAATTTTTCGAATGGTTTCCAGCTGCCAGTCTCTAACAGTTTCTGAAAAAATTCTGATGGAAAAAAAGCCCAAATCATTCCGCCATTTCCTGACAATGAAAATCCGCCGAGGGGCTGGACCACTCCTCACTCAAAGCCTGCTCACAGGCGAATGACGCAACCGACAGGCGTGGAAAAACTCACGCATGCGCACGAGGGTTCAAGCTTGTCTGACGCAATCACACGTGATTCAAATCCATATGGTTTTTGGAAAAAAAATAATAAGGTCTGATACTTTTCTAATAGACCTCGTATTTTAAACGTTTGCTGCTTTCACTGCACGCTGTTTCCATTTTGATAATGGATCAAATACATTTGGCAAACAAAAAAATTTCAGAGGAAATTCTGACCCAGTCATTAAATGAGGCGGAGGCCCCGATTCAGGATTCCCCATAGATGTTCGCCGCCTCCTTACTGTAACTAATCCATTACATACATATGGCTCACATCGGATAAATGTCACGTCTGACCGTAATGCATTTCCATTAAAAACCCAGAGCAGTAACAGAGGTACAAATTAAACAACAAACGGTACAACAAACGGCTGTGATTTGACACTTTGCTGCTTTCAATCCTTCATCTCCATTCATATTATAACAGTTTTTATAGTGCGTACGCTGATATATGGATCAGAAAAGTCTGCAACTTTATAGAACAAATTCAGTAAAAGAGGAAATTGTACAGCTTACCTTTGATTTGGAGATGAAGATTCTAGAAAGAAAAGTTTGCTGAGGGTCAAATTAGTCCAGAATAAAGTATAATCCAGAGATGGAGATCTTTAAAACTGTTACGCACGTCACTGCATGACACGGAGTTACAGAGCCGGAACTGCATAAATCAGGCTTTAAATTAATTAAATAAATCACCATAAATTGTAAAGTCATGTAAATTTGATAGCTTAACTATTTTTATATTTTTTTGATAGTACCTGTACCTGGATCTGTTGGTGTATGTGGTTAAATGATTTTAAAAAATGTTGAAAACATTAAAGCGCAGTTGGAACCAAAATGGCGTCATGTTCTGAGTTGATGCCACTCTCTCTAATCAAGGCACTCTAGGGAAGACATCTGCAGGTCACATATATTTTTAGCAGGGAAGAGGTGGGGGACAAAGTCCAACTTTTGTTAAAGTTGATCAAAGTCAAAATCTGTCAAGTAGATATCAGATTTTAACATCTGTCGCCTTCTATGGAAAGCTATAGAAAGACTGCTGGGCATCGTCGTGTCAATCCGAGTACTTCAGATACACCAAAATTATTTCTGATTTACAAATGAATGGATATTTGCTATTTGTTGGCATTTCATTGCTGTTATTTTTCATAACCTTTAACGAAAAAAAAAAATGTTCTGGCCTGCTAGGACACCAGGCCTGCACTATGACAGGAGAAACACTTGATGGATATACTTGAGTAATAGTCACACATTTGACTGGTACTGTATATATGCTAGGCTCAAAAGGTCATCTTCAAATATTTGCTGAAGACCCAAAAATTTTCAATTACCAATGACATCAAACTTTTTAGAATACACAGAACCTTAAGCTACAGTACCTGGTTGACCTGGACGTATTGGCAGTTGTTTGGCCCAGGAACCCTGGACTCTGGCACGTTGACGTTTGTCTGACATCACATCTGCAGGAGACAAAGAAATACACAGACCGGAGACTTTCAATAGGTGTTTGTCGATGTAGCAAGTTGCTGCTGTTTACATACATTCATTAAGGATGTGAAGGTCATGGCATTACTGAACTTTCAATCACTTCTTTAACTGTAGTTCGTCTGGGGCAGAACAATTGCACAACATGCATCTAAACCAGCAAAAAAAATTATAATAAGCTGTGTACAATTTTAATTTATTTTGGACTTTGAAAACTCAATCAGGGTCAACAGCACACCTAATATGGATTAGAAAATTCCGAAAACTGAGTTTCACCTTGACCAAACACTTGTGGTAGCTTCTGCCACAATTCTAGCTGAATATTTGACCATTCTTCTAGACAGAATTGAGAGACGTCAATTAAATTTACTAGTTTCATGGCATAAACCTGGCTTTTAAGCATAATCCAGATATTTTCAACAGGCTTGCAGTCAGGGCTTTGGGCCATTTCAAAACCTTTATGTTAGTTTGCTTGAGCCATTCCTTAACCAGTTATGATGCATGTTGGACTGGACAGAAGAAAAACCTATGCATTGAGCCATGTCTTCTCTCTGTGACATCACAGTGCTCTCATTTGTCCGTAAAACTATTGATTAACCTATCTGTTCTAAAACAAATGGTATTTTTGCGATGTGGTCAATCCAATAAATGAATTAATAAATAAATAAACAAACATTTCAGGTTAAATAATTTTTATCCTTGGGGAGAAAAAAAAAAAACTGGAACAAACGCTGATGAAAAACTTAGTGAGAAAAGTAAATTTCATGTGTGTCCCAAAGTGGAAAATTTCTAAACAAATGTGCTCATCTTTGCATATGAAACTGTGTGACCAAGAATTAATTTAAGCTGATTGTTAAAAGGAAGAAGTTGTACAAGACGGGAAGTTGGAAACTGGAAATGTGAGCACTGAAGGAAAATATGAAAATGCTGTAAATGAACTGTAGATATCTTGAGGAAGAGCCTCTCATGTTGGCTTTCTGTGGTCAGCATCATATAATGTTAGGTAGATTGACTGCTCAGCGTCCATTCATTGAATTGGCAGAGACCAGGGATGTGACAATGTGCCCATGCCAAAAGCCCTTCTGCTAATAACTAATTTTGTTGTTTTTATGATGAATAATGAAAAACACTGGTTATATTTTTTTTAATTTTAAGTTATTCATGAACATGTAAAAATATTTCTTTACCACAGCAATGTATAGTTGTGGTCAAACGTTTACATGCACTCATCATGGGCATGAATATCATTGTCATTTTGGGATTTTAATGATGTCTTTGAACTGCTTTTTTGTCAGGGTGAAATGACTGAAATGGATGCCTGCAACATGTTACAAAAAAGCTGGGACAGTGGTATGTTTACCACTGTGTTACATCACCTTTCCTTCTAACAACACTCAATAAGCGTTTGGGATGATGGTGCCATCACAGATGTGTAAGTTGCCCGTGCCGCACTTACACACAACTGTTTTCAACTTACACATGATGGTACCTCCATACCATCACAGATGCTGGCTTTTGAGCTTTGCGCTTGTAACAGTCTGGATGGTCTTTCACTTTGCGTCTGTCCATTTCAAATGAGCTCGGACCCAGAGAAGGCGGCGGCCTTTCTGCATGTTGTTGATGTATGGCTTTCACTTTGCATGGGAGACTTTTAACTTGCACTTGTAGATATAGTGACGATCTGTGTTAATTGATAATGGTTTTCTGAAGTGTTCCAGAGCCCATGTGGTAAGATACTTTACACAATGATGTCGGTTTTTAATGCAGTGCTGCCCAAATTTCAAATAATTCAAGCCAATAAAGCTGGAAAAGAATTTAAACATACCAGTGAATTGATAATATAAAAACAGGTGCACAGCAACTCTGCAAGCATCCTACCAAACGCCAAAAACACTAAAGGAAATTATTTACTTATTAACTGTTGTGGTAGCAGGAAAAAAAAAAAAAAAAAAAAAAAACAAGCCTAAACATGTACCTAAAACCTAAAACTGACTGTCTGCAGCTCCAACAGCGGCGGAATAAAATCCAACTCAAACAATGTGATACGTCATTGTAGCTGAGTATTCTGCAGCTGTCATAAGTTTTAAGAACCACATAGTTAAGTATTTTTGAAACTCAACTTTAACTTACCGAGTGGACAAAAGGTAACTGGAGCTGACCGACAGTTGTGCCACAAAAAAAATACTCCCGATGGTGAAACAAGGTACTAAAATAAGCTTCCACTGGCTTTTTCTTTTTCTGCGAGCCTTTACGGCAGCTTGCATCCAGGATAGCTGCAATACCGCCATCTACTGGACTAAAGACACGGTTTCAGCATAAACCATTTTTGCAGCGCTTTGCAGTGAAACTTTTTAAAAACGTGCATTGTGTATTGACCGCCTCTCTCTCTCTCTCTCTCTCTCTCTCTCTCTCTCTCTCTCTCTAGAGAGAGAGAGAGAGAGAGAGAGAGAGAGAGAGAGTATATATATATTTACACACACACACACCTGGGGCCTGTACTACGAAGCGGGGTTAACATACTCAGATGTAACCCAGGGTTAACCTCTTAAACCGGGGTTGACAAAACCTGGTTTCCTCAAGTGGTGTTAATCGGTACTACGACGCTGAATAAGATGTTGATTTGTTGAACCTGTGTTAACCTAATTGGAGTTTGTGCGCGTTCACATAAAAGGGGCAGGTTGCAGCGCACGTCACCATTTTTCAATGATGGCGCGGTCACCTTACTTTACCGAAGAAGAATGCATGATTATTATGTGGAGCTACGAGGAATTTAAATTAATGTTAAGGGGGAAATCGAACACATCGTCTGCCAATAAAGCAAGACAGGCTTGTTGGCAACGTATTGCTGATCGGGTAAATGTGTAAGTACAATTCAATTGTTCCCCAAATCTGTTACAGATGATTAACCTGTGGAATGTCTAATATGTGTAAAAAAATGACCTTTCATTAATTACGCCCAGATGCAACACGATTCAGAAGTGGGCATAGGCCTACTAATAGATGTTAGGTTAATTTAATGTTTCCTAAATAGGCTACCTTGACTGTATGATTGCTATTCCTAATCCTGTCAATATTTCAGATGTAATAGCAGTGCCAAACGCACTTGGCAGCAGGTGAAGATGAAATATAAAAACATCCTTCAGAACGGTAGGTTTATATTCATAGCTTGATAAGCCCCACTTCGCCTAATTAATGGACATGCATTAGACCTATTTTGATATTAGTAATTACCCGCGATTGCATAAAACCCTTCTTTGATTTGCATTGCGGATAAATGGCCAGGGAAAACGACAAATGCATCCAACAGTTTAGATAGAGCAAGTACTACCTTGCGAATCATACGACATACAGTATTCTTGCTCAGATGTTCAGCATCACCGATGGAATACATAAATTGTCCACTGGCCAAATAGGCACAAGGCACATTATCTGCTCGATCGTCGGGGCATTGCTACACTGTAAAAATGACTCTTTTGTGCAGGAAAACGCTGGCAGCTGTGGTTACCAGGGAATTCCTGTAAAACATACAGCAGCACAGTAGATATCATTACAGACATAATATGTATATGGATTTACAGTGAATGAACCACGGCTGACTCACATTAAAAGAACTGTTAAATCTACAAACAAGAGCTCTCTTTTTTTGTACATTTAACTGCTGTATTTTTTACAGGAATTCCCTGGTAACCACAGCTGCCAGGTAAAAACAACAGTCTTTTTTTTTACAGTGTACGATGGGTGACGTTACAGACGTCTGGCCCGATCAGCTGACAAAGATAACGAATTCCCTCGGCTGAGAATCTATATCTTTCATAGAGAATATCGTCCGGGTATGTCAGCGGATTCTGGCGGTCTTTAAAAACCCTCACCCTGCAAAGAGAGCCCCTCACAATTTGTGCCCCAGTATCAAACGGATCATCCAGGTAGGCCGGCATTGTCTTCGGAGTGATTGAAGGTGGATGGACGGTACTTATAAAGGGAGTGGTTAAGCGAAAACCTCAAGCTAACCGAGAACATAACCTGCTCGGAGCAGGTTTGGCACACAGCATAAATTGCCATGGCAGCATACCTCGATCAAAACCTATCCAAATTTCGTAGTACGGGTTAACCGGGAAGTTACTCCACACGCCATCAACTTACTCCCGAAGTTACCCTGATAAGCCAGTAACCCCGCTTCGTAGTACAGGCCCCTGGAATCAAACCCAGGTCCAGAAAGGTTTAGCGCAACAGCTACGCCACAGAGCCACCAGGACTGCATTTATTCCGGAGAACACCTACAATTTGTCATCCTGTCTATGAAAAGTCTGTACATTAGTGAAATGGCCTATCTGGCAAAGCTGATTTTATTACCTCCGCCAACAAAGTTGGGCGGACGTTATGTTGTCGCCCCTCTTGGTTTTGTTTGTTTGATTGTGAACAGCCTGGGACCCACAATTTTTCCTATATCATAATAAATTTTTTTTTACAGAGGATTCATATCCTGATAGACAAGAACTGTTTCAATTTTCATGATCACAGGCCAAAGTCAGGAAAAATATTGGAAAAATCCCTACCCTTTAAAATTGAACAAATTTTCAAAAATTCATAACTCTGTCAAGAAAGACTGAATTTCTTTCATATTTGACTGACTGACAAAGTTTGATCCGCATCTGATCTGGATTACAGATTTTGTGGCCACTGGAAACCCCATTTAATGTATATTTTATATCTTAATCAATCATGCCCCATTCTCTCTTATATCTGAAAGTGTGGTGCAGACTAGCACTCACTATCGCCTGACAAAGTTTGATCCGGATCTGATCCAGATTGTGGATTTTGTTTGAATATTTAAAAGCCCATTTGGTGAGAGAAGGCCAATGGGATGCTCACATTTCACATGTTTGTGGAAGAAGTGGGGATAGATCCTACCTTGGGTGGTTGCCGTCCAAGACCCAAGGCAATTCCTGGATGAAAACCTGCTCCAGAGCACTCTTGACCTCAGACTGGGGTGATGGTGCATCTTTCAGCAGGACAATGACCCTAAGGACACACCAAAGATATCAAAGGATATCAACTCTGTGAATGTCCTTGAGTGCCCCAGCCAGAGCCCAGACCTGAATCTGATTGAACAACTCTGGAGAGATCTGAAAATGGTTGTGCACCGATGCTCCCCATCCAACCTGATGGAGCTTGAGAGGTGCTGCAAAGAGCAATGGACAAAACTGCCCAAAGATAGGTGAACCAAGCTTGTGGCATCATATTCAAGAACACTCGAGGCTGTAAATGCCGCCAAAGGTGCATCAACAAAGTATGAAGCAAAAGGTGTGAATTCTTGTGTACATATGATTTCTTAGTTTCTTTTTTTTTTGCTTTTGAAATTTAAAAAACAAAAAAAACAAACAAACAAAACCTTCTTTCATGCTGTCATTATGAGGTGTTATGAGTAGAATTTTGAGGGAAAAAATGAATTCACTCCATTTTGGAATAACGCTTTAACAAAATGTGGAAAAAAAAAATTCCTTGCAATTGAACATTGCAAAACATTGTTCTTAAACTGTTGGACTATTTTTTCACGCAGTTGTTCACAAAGTGGTGATCCTCACCCCATCTTTGCCTGTGTACGGCTAAGACTTTTGGGGATGCTCCTTTTATACCCAATCATGACACTCACAATTAGTGTCCTCAGTTCCCAAACACTTATTGAGTGTTAGAAGGAAAGGTGGTGTAACACAGCAGTAAACATACCACTGTCCCAGCTTTTTTGAAACATGTTGCAGGCATCCATTTCAAAATGAACAAATATTTGCACAAAAACAATAAAGTTTATCACTTTGAACATTAAATATCTTGTCTTTGAGGTGTATTCAATTGAATATAGGTTGGAGACAATTTGCAAATCGTATTTGTTGTGTGTTGGGGGGCTTGGCTGGACACTTTTTTGTTGGGTTTGTGTTTGTTTTCCTTCCTAGGTGGTCTGGGACTGACCTCTGGGAAAATTGTGCTGCAGAAGAGTCTCTCACCTCTGTGATGATTGGTTGCACCTGTTGCATCGTCGTGCGGCTCTTTATCAGGATGATGTTATATGGCTGGGGGGGCCTGGCTGCCGGTTTGTTTCTCTTTTGGTTTTCCTCCCAGGTGGCGTGCGTTTGGGACTGAGTGGCTGTGTTGCTGAGGCTGTCAGGACCTCACCCTGATCACCTGCGACTCGTCAGGACTCACAGCTGTGGTGCATCTGGATGGATTGGAACATGTTGGCATTTAAGACTGGAGTGCACAGTGTGTATTTGCTGGAGACTCGACCTTGTGACCAGACGGGTGAGATCGTCGTCTCGGGAGCCATCTCATCAACAGCGGATGCTGAGAACGTCCAGGTTTGATGCACAGTCTGTGAAAGAGGAGGGGGTGAGGTTTCACGCTCGTCGGCACACTTCCTGAGGTACGTTAGATTTTGTGACTAACATTTATACAGTCAGTAAATGTGGTGTCCCTCACACCTTATTGTATTGAGCTGTTTGTTAGTCATGTATCAGCTTTCACCGCAGTGGAGTTTTGTGAACTGATTGTTCCATGCCTGCAGGTTGGGAAGCTGATCAGGAAGTGTTTGCTGTTTGTACACCTTTAAGTGTTCTGTGTGTAGAGTGTGGACTCACATAATGGTTCCTTCTTTCACAGACTCGGTTGTTGCGGCCACCTGGGGGGTGTCGGCGGGGTCCTTGGGTCCGAAACAGCTTCTGGCTCCGGACCGTTAGCGCTGCTGGGAGCGCACCACGCCAGGCCGCACCTTTTGTTATTATATTATCACTGTTATGTATTAAATTCAGTTAGCCTTTGTACCGTGCTCTGCTTATTTCATACTGGGTCCTTCAAACGCTGGTCGGTTCTCCGAGCTGCGTCCGACACATAACAGATGATCTGCAACACCTGTGACATTCACGTGCAGACTAAGGACTCTCAGCTGGCGTCAATGAAGAAATGAGGAGTTGCATTTAAGCCAGCAGTGATGAGGGCTGTTTGCCGGAGAATGCAACCTTGTTACGACCTTGTATCGACCGTTGGGGACGCTGAGGGCCGCTCCAGAGTTTGACGTTACATCTATGAAGGAGGACTAGGGTGAGAGGCAAAAGCTGTCAGCACACGTCAGAGGTGATTATCTTTAAAGGCTTATTTGTGAATATAATGTGGTGTTTTTTGCACAGCTAAATTTGAACATTGAAGAAATTGTCTTGTTTGCTCCTCGCGGCTGTGGTGTGCGGAATAATAAACCTACACAAGCCGTGAGCAGCTGTTCATCTGAATTAACTCTGAAACCTGAACTGAACGTGTTGCTGATAAGTGTGCCTTTAATAGCTTTCTGGTAATAGTATCGAATAATCTCACCTCTGTTCCCCCTCCACAGAGTACAGTTCTGGGAAAAGCCACCTGGGGGTGTCGGCAGAAAACCTGAGTCCAGAACGTTCGGGCTCCGGTCCGTTGAGGCGCTGAGAGAGCGCGCAGCCTCTTCACCCCACCAGTATTATTTAATTTGTATTTCTTGTACAGTACCGATGGGTGATTAGAAAATAAAATTGTTTCTTTTGGAGCTGCTTCTGGTTATTTAGTGCTGGGTTCAGTCAGACGCTGGACCGCTCCTCGAGCCGCGTCCCACACATAACAGAATTCTTTGGCCACACCAGCGGCAGAAGCAGCTCCATTTCAGGAGAGAGTCCAGAAACACCTGGAGATGATTTGGGAGCAAGTACAGCACCTTTCAATCCAAATTAAGCAGACAGACGCCCAAGTGACGGAGCTTGTAGCGCAGGCTGTTCCGCTTCCTGCGGCTGCAGCTCCAGTTCCATCAAGCCCGGGGCGGATAAGTTCGCCGTCTAGAGATTCGGCAGTTGAACTGGTTATTTGTCACCCAGAGCCTTATTCGGGAAATGTAGAGGCTTGTGCTCCGTTTTTAATGCAGTGTTCTTTAGTTTTTTCTCAGCGACCGGCATCTTTTTCTTCTGAGAGTAGCCGCGTTGCATACGTTATAAATCTGCTGCGGGGTGATGCCCTGACATGGGCCACTGCGTTGTGGAGCAGCAAATCACCACTGTTGGAAACCTTCGATGAATTTTCCCGTGAATTTCGTTTGGTTTTTGATCATCCGGTGAAGGCAGATACATCGGTTCAGCGATTGCGGAATCTCCGACAGGGGCGACGTAGCGCAGCAGACTATTCTGTGGATTTTAAAATCTTTTCCGCACAGTCTGGGTGGAACGCTGCTGCTTTGAGGGGGGTGTTTATAGACGGGTTGAACGATTTCCTGAAAGACGAGCTAGCGGTCCGTGACGAACCGAAGGAATTAGATGAGTTGATA
Source organism: Thalassophryne amazonica (assembly GCF_902500255.1). Lineage (NCBI taxonomy): Eukaryota > Metazoa > Chordata > Actinopteri > Batrachoidiformes > Batrachoididae > Thalassophryne > Thalassophryne amazonica. The sequence continues at coordinate 19,065,822 of NC_047110.1, read as the reverse complement.
TCCTTGGTTATCCGTCTGGACGATCGGATTAAGAAGCGTGGACGGGAGAGAGGGCGAGTGTCCGAGCGGAGTTTTGGGTCTCGGGGTTCTCCTCGACACAAGTCCGGACCGCCTCTTCTTCGTGCCACTGAGACTCCTCCGACGGGACCTCTAGCTCCTCTAGTGGAGGAGCCGATGCAACTCGGAAGGAATAGAACTGTTATATTGCCCCGGTCGACTGAGCGACAGGAAACAGCTCAGTGATGTTGCTCCAGGTGTTTTTTGGAGGGGTTGGGATGTAAATGGGAAAAAATCGGTATTTTGATTTATGGGCACAGTATTTGTATGTAGTCCTGGTGGAGTGAACAGGCTGATCGGAGTTCGTTTGAACTCAGGTGAGTAGGAGTTTTTTTTTTATTGTTTATAGTATTTCATTTTTTTTTTTAGTGGGGTGGATTGTTTTGTTTTGTTGGTTTTTATTTCCCTGTCTTCTAACCCCAACTTTACACACTTCTGACCGTTCGTCTTTAGTGTTGTGGGGTGGTGCAGGTTGGTTACTGGGCATTCCCATGAGGACCTCTGCACCTGGGGGGGGGTCCAGGGCTTTTTTTTGGATTTAGTTAATTCCCAGTTCCACTCCAGCCTCAGTGAGCCTCTGACCGTTCGCCATTGGCGTCACTGAGGTGTAGGGCTGTGGGGATATACTCCAGTCGGAGCGGTGGGGCCGATCAGTGCTGTACGCCTTTTCCGCTGCCCACCCCTCCTGGTAGGCTGGAGTATAGTCGGGGGGTCGACGCCGGCTGTCTTGCCGGTTTTCCCCTCCCCTTGGGGGTGGAGCTGGGTTGCGTTTTTCCTGTTGTCTTCCCCGGCTCAGTAGTCCTGAGCCGATTGCCACAACGTGTCTGCCGATAGATTCTGGGGGTGTTCCGGGGTCTTTCGGGGTGCTGGGGAGGTCAACAGGGCTTCCTGTTGTTTTTGTTTGCTCCTGGGGTGGTTTTTGGGAATCCCTGGGGGTTTTTGTTTCCTCCTGTTTCCCCCGGGGTTTGATGGGACAGACCTCTGGGGGGGAGGTTGGCTGTGGGGCCGACCGGCCGTGTTAGGCTGGGGTGGGGTTCCTGGGTTGTGGGGATGTCTCCTGGGGCTTGATGGAACGGTCCTCTGGGGGACGTTAAGGCTCCCGTGTATGCCTGGGGATTCCTGGATGGCTCCTGCTGTGGTTGTTGCTCCTGGGGTTGACGATGCTGTCCCCTGGGGGAAGTCGGGCTCCACATGTTGTGGGAGGGCGTTGTTGTTTTTCTTTTGACCTGTGTTCTAATGTGTTGGGGGGGTTTTGTTGGGGTTTTTGGAGTTGTATGTTTTTCGTTTCTCCCCGGGGTTTGATGGGATGGTCCCCTGGGGAGGTGTTGGGGTGGGTGTTATGTTTTTTCTTTTGTTTTTCCCCGGTGTGCTTCCCTGGGGTGTGTTAGTGAGGTTCTCTGGGGGGGATGCTGGGGTTTTTTTTTGTTTTTTATGTGGGGTTGTTTTGGGACTCTTTTGGGGTTTTTGGGGGTGTTTTTGTTTTGTTGCCAGCCTGCCTTCCGGCCACGTTTCCTGGCCCTGTTGCCTGCTGTGGACCCTGTGGGCGTCGTTGCTGCCTGTTTCCTGTTTGGACCCCGACGAGAGGGGCGGTTTTCGGGTCAGGTCTGTGCGGTCGCCGGGAGGCTTCCCGTTAACGGGGGGGTACTGTTGTGTGTTGGGGGGCTTGGCTGGACACTGTTTTGTTGGGTTTGTGTTTGTTTTCCTTCCTAGGTGGTCTGGGACTGACCTCTGGGAAAATTGTGCTGCAGAAGAGTCTCTCACCTCTGTGATGATTGGTTGCACCTGTTGCATCCTAGTGCGGCTCTTTATGATCTGCAACACCTGTGACATTCACGTGCAGACTAAGGACTCTCAGCTGGCGTCAATGAAGAAATGAGGAGTTGCATTTAAGCCAGCAGTGATGAGGGCTGTTTGCCGGAGAATACAACCTTGTTACGACCTTGTATCGACCGTTGGGGACGCTGAGGGCCACTCCAGAGTTTGACGTTACGTCTGTAAAGGAGGACTAGGGTGAGAGGCAAAAGCTGTCAGCACACGTCAGAGGTGATTATCTTTAAAGTCTTATTTGTGAATATAATGTGGTGTTTTTTGCACAGCTAAATTTGAACATTGAAGAAATTGTCTTGTTTGCTCCTCGCGGCTGTGGTGTGCGGAATAATAAACCTACACAAGCCATGAGCAGCTGTTCATCTGAATTAACTCTGAAACCTGAACTGAACGTGTTGCTGATAAGTGTGCCTTTAATAGCTTTCTGGTAATAGTATCGAATAATCTTACCTCTGTTCCCCCTCCACAGAGTACAGTTCTGGGAAAAGCCACCTGGGGGTGTCGGCGGAAAACCTGAGTCCAGAACGTTCGGGCTCCGGTCCGTTGAGGCGCTGAGAGAGCGCGCAGCCTCTTCACCCCACCAGTATTATTTAATTTGTATTTCTTGTACAGTACCGATGGGTGATTAAAAAATAAAATTGTTTCTTTTGGAGCTGCTTCTGGTTATTTAGCGCTGGGTTCAGTCAGACGCTGGACCGCTCCTCGAGCCGCGTCCCACGCATAACAGTATTCTGTTTTTTATTTATATTTTACACAACTTCCCACCCTTACCAAAAAGTAGTACATACAAGTATGTTTCAAGTATACTTCCGGTTTACTTTTTATATATTTATCAGTACTATTTTTTGGTAAGGGCAACTTCATTGGAATTGGGGTTATACTCAAAATGGTCAGAGTAAATGTCAGGCTTTTTAAAATTATTATTTCTCACACTGCTAAATGGCATAAACTGGATGTTGTCAGGCGGATGCATGGATAATAATAACAGCAATAATAATCATAACAATAATAATTGGAAACAAGAGCAATCAGAGAATTCTGACATCCGCCAATCTGGATCCAGATCACCTCCAAAATTCAGTGGAATCTTCCATGTCAGAATGGAAGACTCCATTCATGAGAATCTGTGAAGTATTTTGGAAGTAATCCTTCAAAGCATGTATAAAGGGAAATCTTGATCCAGCATCCAGTGTCGCTGCCTGAACAGTCCCCCCAATAAAAATCGGTCCCCCCTGTGTTCACTGTGCATGCATCATGTCGGGCCGTCAGCATTGTCATTTCAGCTGCAATCCGCCGATTATCACCATGTTTTTGCTTAAAACTGCACTCCAGTCATCATCTATTGTAGCGACAGATATCTGAAGCTTTTGGACAATTATTTTCACATAAATTCAGCCCTATTTCATAATAAAAGATGGTGGACCAATCAGAGCATCATAGCAGCATGGCAGACGTTTGACGAGCAGCTGCGCCTACGTCATTTTGGTGCGTCAGTTGTGAAATGAGGCAATTATCGCCTCGTTTCTGCTTAAAACTGATTTTAGAATGATTTAAGAGGTTTTACTTTGTCATCTGATGGTTAATAATCACATTATTCCCTTTGATCACTTTGGGTGTAGAGAATTCGTCTCAGACGTGCTGCTGTGGTCCAAAATGACATACGCAGTGAAGGCAGGGCAGACCAATTTTTAGGGGGGACCGTTCAGTCTGCGAAACCAGATCCAGATCACCTACAAAATTCAGTGGAGTCTTCCATGCCCTAATATCTATCTGTGGTGCAAATTTGGTGAGAATCCATGAAGTAGTTTTGAAGTAATCCTTCAAAGCATATAAGGGAAAGCTTGATCCAGAATCCGGATCCATATCCGGATTACCTCCAAAACTCAGTGGAGTCTTCCATGCCCTAATATCTATCTATAGTGCAAATTTGTTGAGAATCTGTGAAGTAATTTTGACGTAATCCTTCAAAGCATATATAAAGTGAAATCTTGATCAAGAATCTGGATTCAGATCTGGATCACCTCCAAATTTAATGAAGACTTCCATGGTGTAATATGTATCCGTGGTGAAAATTTGGTGAGAATCCGTGAAGTAGTTTTGACATAATCCTTCTAACAGAGACAAATAAATAAATGAATGCTGATGATATATATATATATATATATATATATATACACGAGGTCTGTCCAAAAAGTATCAGACCTTTTTAATTTTTTCAAAAACCATATGGATTTGAATCATGTGTGCTTGCATGAGTCAACCTTGAACCTTCATGCGCATGCGTGATTTTTTTCACGCCCGTCGGTTGCATCATTCGCCTGTGAGCAGGCTTTGTGTGAGCACTGGTCCTCCCCTCTCATTGGATTTTCATTGCGAGGTTGAACGATTTGGAGCTTTGCTGCATCAAATTTTTCCAGAAACTGTGAGAGACAGCCAGGTGGAAACCGTTCGGAAGATTCAGACGGCTTTCGGTGACGATCCTATGGGCATCACACAGATTAAGGAGTGTTACAACCGGATTAAAGACGGCCCACATCGGCGGATTGCGCGCCGTGCTCCGAGCGGCCATCGACAGGCTGAAACGACCAGATCATTTCCAAAGTGAACGCTGTGTTGATCCGGGACGTCGTCTGACTACCAGAGAAACTGCAGAAGAGGTGGACATCAGCACTTTTTCGGCACATTCCACTGTTACAGGAGATTTTGTAATGAAAGATGTGCGGAAGTTGGAAGTCTCACAGGACATGTTGTGACATGTCCAGCTCTTACACAATTCCTCGGATACTCACTCAACTGAAAAGCCACCGAAAGCTGTTTGAATCTTCCGAATGGTTTCCACCTGGCTGTCTCTCACAGTTTCTGGAAAAATTTGATTCAGCGCTGCTCCAATCGTTCAGACATTTTCCTCTAAATGAAAATCCAACGAGGGGGGAGGACCAGTGCTCACTCAAAGCCTACTCACAGGTGAATGACGCAACCGACAGGCGTGAAAAAACTCACGCATGCACACGAAGGTTCAAGGTTGGCTCATGCAAGCACACGTGATTCAAATCCATAAGGTTTTTGAAAAAAATAAAAAGGTCTGATACTTTTTGGACAGACCTCATATATATATATATATATATATATATATATATATATATATATATATATATATATGACATTGTGAGGTAAATTGTCTGAAGCTGAGTTACAGGTAAATAAAATAATTCTTTAAGAATTCCAAACATAAATTTCTGTTACTTTTTTATTTGATATTAAAAATATATATTTTAGTATTTTTCTGACATGAAAATACAGCATTTCATTAGTCCAATTTGCATATTTGCATGAAATATTTGCAGTGGATATATTTTGATGGACTTTCATCCATCTCTGCCACCACAAACCCAACAGTTTTATTTCAATGTTTTTTTTAACCTGATTGGTTGTCTGAAATTCAACAAATGGAAACCCCATAATAAAAGTACATTTTATATTTAAACAATACTCCTTTGAATAAAATGAAATGTAAAACTTTGAAGAAAGGTAGCCATAAAATCAGATCAGATATACACTCAGCAGAATCATTTGTGCTAAAAAAAAGTTTTATATGTGTCAAATAGCTAACATCTTGTTGAGAGCATGAGTGCGGGAGTTTTTTATACAAGCAAAGCAATGTTCAAACTTCCAGTCAGGTTGAATCGTGCCTGCGGTTATCTCAGACTATTGTTCGTTGACAGCTTTGAGAATAACTTCCTACTGACTCTTAGCCAAATCAAATTATCTTTAATGTTCAGCCTGTGTGGCTTGAAACTATCATAAAATCTGAAAACAATGTAGACAGTGTGGAGTGGAGTGCAGGAGTGTTTTGAACTTTCATCCCAGCGGAGGGTAAGGTGGTGTTGAGATGCTGTCAAGGATTTTATATAGTTCATGCTTATATTATAATTTATTTCCTTTTATGACTACGTGTACTTTTCCTCTTTGTGAGAAGAGGAGGTTTTAAAAAGAAAGACTTGTTGTCTGCATTCTTCATGATTGAGCAAACTATTTTTCATTTTGCATAAGTGCCTTATCCTGCTTTTGATGAGCCACAAGGCTCATGTCGCAGGAATGGAAGGTTTCAGCTGCCACCTTGCTTTGATATCTCCCTCATGGAGACATGACTCATGTGTAACCTCTCCCTGACTGTCCTTGTTTGTTTTTTCTTATGTTGGTGAACTAAATAAAAGCTGAGCCAGAGGAGGGGATTTTAGGAGAGCTTTGGAGCTGAGCACTTACAAGCTGCTACTGCCCGCTCTCCTCCTCTGTGCAGAGCATAAAATATATTTGTCTCTCTCTGACTGGTTTCTTTACAGTGTCTGTGCCTCTCATTTCTTTAAAACAGGGTGCAAACCCAACAGATGCTTTTGGTCAACACAATACCAGTCTCACAGGTGGCTCTATGTTGGACTTTGATCAGGAGCACACACATGATATTTATTAATATTTGAACTAAAATGCAGTTTTCAGGCAACCACAGTCTCTGACTGTACTGGTTCGATAGTGCTATCAGTTTCCACTGCACCTATATATGCAATGTTATCTTTCATTAATCCACATTATCCTGTATATTGTACTATTTTCTAAGTGTAGTGGCTGGACTCTCTGATCTGCATTGCGTTTCTGTTGTGACTCCTCCCACTCACTCCACTTTGGAGTAATGCTTATTAACTACCATACGTGCAGCACCTCCTGCTGGCGTTTGTCACACTCACCCACCCCCTGAACCTCATCCCTATCCGGGTCACGGCACCAATGTAGTGCACTTGCTCAGTGTTGTGCTGTGATTGACTCCTGCCACTCACTCCATTCAGGATGCAAATTCACAATCTCTGACATGTGAGGCAGGTGCTCTGTCCACTCGGCTAAAACCGGGGCCCTGGCCTGAGTGACAAGAGTATCCTTTGGCTGTTGGGGGAGTGAGGCCTACTGACTACCACATGCACAGTAACTCCTGCTGGCCTCCATCACACACGCACTGTGCAGGGATCTTTGAAGGAAGTTCAAGCTACTCACAGTGGAACAGAATCTAAAGGTTTTCTGGCGAGGGAATGGATCTGTGCATAAACCATTAAAGCACAAAGCAGATTAATTACAGGAAAATCCACAACAGCTTTCTGTGGCCAAACAGTTAAGTGATTCAGTCTTGCAAAACATCCTCCTCATCACTGTCCACATGGTCTCATTCACATTCCATTAGGCAAAGACAACCATCTTCATGCTCCATGCCTGCAAATCTTTGGGGAAAATGTGACAGACATCAGAATGATTAAACTTTTGTGTTTTCTTTTTACACTCCAGGTGTGGCCCCACAGCTACATAGGGGGCCCACATCCATGGCAAACACAACAGGAAAACATACCACCTCTTGCTGCATGGGAGCCCATCTATACTGACCAGACTGTGCCCCGGACAGCCCTGCAGCACATCACTCCCACCATCACCCCAAATAACCCAAGGCCGAATCTCCCTGCACCCCCCCCCCCCCCCCCCCCCGTTTATGTTTGGACACAGGGCAACAGCAGGTCCACCCACTTGATAGTAAGTTGCAACACTATAGGATTGACTAATAGTGATTAGGATCTATATATACAGTAGTGTTCAGAATAATAGTAGTGCTATGTGACTAAAAAGATGAATCCAGGTTTTGAGTATATTTCTTATTGTTACATGGGAAACAAGGTACCAGTAGATTCAATAGATTTTCACAAATCCAACAAGACCAAGCATTCATGATATGCACACTCTTAAGGCTATGAAATTGGGCTATTAGTAAAAAAAAAGTAGAAAAGGGGGTGTTCACAATAATAGTAGTGTGACATTCAGTCAGTGAGTTCGTCAGTTTTGTGGAACAAACAGGTGTGAATAAGGTGTCCCCTATTCAAGGATGAAGCCAGCACCTGTTGAACATGCTTTTCTCTTTGAAAGCCTGAGGACAATGGGACGTTCAAGACATTGTTCAGAAGAACATCGTAGTTTGATTAAAAAGTTGATTGGAGAGGGGAAAACGTATACGCAGGCTGTTCATCTACAATGATCTCCAATGCTTTAAAATGGACCAAAAAACCAGAGACACGTGGAAGAAAATGGAAAACAACCATCAAAATGGATAGAAGAATAACCAGAATGGCAAAGGCTCACCCATTGATCAGCTCCAGGATGATCAAAGACAGTCTGCAGTTACCTGTAAGTCCTGTGACACTTAGAAGACACCTGTGTGAAGCTAATTTATTTGCAAGAATCCCCTGCAAAGTCCCTCTGTTAAATAAAAGACATGTGCAGAAGAGGTTACAATTTGCCAAAGAACACATCAATTGGCCTAAAGAGAAATGGATGAATACTTTGTGGACTGATGAGAGTAAAATTGTTCTTTTTGGGTCCAAGGGCTGCAGACAGTTTGTGAGACGACCCCCAAACTCTGAACTCAAGCCACAGTTCACAGTGAAGACAGTGAAGCATGGTGGTGCAAGCATCATGATATGGGCATGTTTCTCCTACTATGGTGTTGGGCCTATATATCGCATACCAGGTATCATGGAGTCATCAGTTTGGATATGTCAAAATACTTGAAGAGTTCATGCTGCCATATGCTGAAGAGGACATGCCCTTGAAATGGGTATTTCAACAAGACAATGACCCCAAGCACACTAGTAAACAAGCAAAATCTTGGTTTGTAGCATCAACAGCACATGCTACTATTATTGTGAACACCCCCGTTTCTACTTTTTTTTACTAATAGCCCAATTTCATAGCCTTAAGAGTGTGCGTATCATGAATGCTTGGTCTTGTTGGATTTGTGAGAATCTATTGAATCTACTGGTACCTTGTTTCCCATGTAACAATAGGAAATATACTCAAAACCTGGATTAATCTTTTTAGTCACATAGCACTACTATTATTCTGAACACTACTGTACTGTAGGACTATAGGTTTGTTTGTCTTATTCAAAATCCTACATATTTTAATTTAGCTTCTTAAAGAAATTTTGATGAACTACAGTAAGTATTTGATCCACTGTCGGTTTTGCAAGTTTTGCCACCTACAAAGAATGAGAGGTCTGTAATTTTTGTTGTAGGTACACTTCAACTGTGAGAGACTGTTGTGAAAGTGTAGTGACACGGACCCACAACGGGGCGCAAATGAACGGTCAATAGATGAGCCAAAAAGGAACAATTTAATGTTGTGAAATGTGCACAACGAATATACAGACAATCTCAGAATATGATTACAGTCAAATTACAAAGGTGACATGTGGGCAGGCTCGAGGATAGAAGACGTCTGTCCTGAGAAGGGCCGGAACCACACGATTTCCGCCACCACCGAACCTGGTGAATACTGGAGCCGCCAAGTCCCGAATTCCCAGGTGATCACCGTCTCCGACTGTCGGATCTGGTACTGCTGGCGAGAACAAAGACAGTCAAGTGTGGGTGTGTGTACACCCAGCAATAACAACGGTGGGAATGCCACCTCCACCTCTCACTCAATATGTGATGAGTACCGCAGTGATTCCTCAGGGGAAAAGAGTGCCGTCCTGCACTCACTCAGCTTCCACAGAAAAAGGAACCGGTACTCCTGCAAACACTCACAATATACAGATATATTGTAACACAAAACGGGTGAGGATATTACCTTCAATGAAGTACGATATCTCGGCGATGAGGTGGAGATGACGTCTGGGTTTTATGGAGTGAGGTGATGAAGAATGAGTGACAGCTGTCAGGAAGTAATGAGTAATAGCTGTCACTCCCGGCTGTGTCCGTGGCGGCAGCGCCCTCTCATGCCTGAAGCCCGCACTTCAGGCAGGGCGCCCTCTGGTGGTGGGCCAGCAGTACCTCCTCTTCTGGCGGCCCACACAACAGGACCCCCCCTCAACGGGCGCCTCCTGGCGCCCGACCAGGTTTGTCGGGGTGTCGGCGGTAGAAGTCGGCCAGGAGGGCCGGATCCAGGATGAAGCTCCTCTTCACCCAGGAGCATTCTTCGGGTCCATACCCTTCCCAGTCCACCAGATATTGGAACCCCCGGCCCATTCGACGGACGTCCAGGAGCCGGCGCACTGTCCAAGCCGGCTCCCGTCAATGATCCGGGCAGGAGGCGGCGCCCCACCGGTAGCACAGAGGGGTGAGGTGTGGTGAGGTTTGATCCTGGAAACATGGAAGACCGGGTGGATCCGCAGTGAAGCTGGGAGCTGGAGCTTCACCGCGGCAGGGCTGAGGACTTTGAGGATACGGAAGGGGCCGATGAACCTGTCCATCAATTTTGGAGACTGTACTTGCAGGGGGATGTCCTTCGTTGACAACCACACCTCCTGCCCAGGCTGGTATGCAGGGGCCGGGGACCGCCGGCGGTCTGCATGGGTCTTGGCCCTCGTCCGGGCTTTCAACAAGGCAGAATGGGCGGTGCGCCACACCCGACGGCACCTCCGAAGATGGGCCCGGACCGAGGGCACACCGACCTCTCCCTCCACCACGGGAAATAATGGGGGCTGGTACCCCAAACACACCTCAAATGGGGAGAGGCCGGTGGCAGAAGACACCTGGCTGTTATGCGCATACTCGATCCAGGCCAGATGGTTACTCCAGGCCGTTGGGTGCGCGGATGTTACGCAGCGGAGGGTCTGTTCCAGTTCCTGGTTGGCCCGCTCTGCCTGTCCGTTCGTCTGTGGATGGTACCCGGACGAGAGACTCACGGTGGCCCCCAGTTCCCTGCAGAAGCTCCTCCAGATGTGTGAGGAGAACTGGGGACCACGGTCAGAGACGATGTCGGTGAGGTCGGTGAGGTCTGCTGTCTCCTGGGCTGTTGGGAGCTTCGGGAGGGCCACGAAGTGGGCCGCCTTGGAGAATCGGTCCACTATCGTGAAGATGGTGGTGTGCCCTGGGACGGCGGGAGGCCCGTGACGAAATCCAGGCCGATGTGGGACCAGGGGCGATGAGGCACCGGTAATGGCTGGAGAAGTCCTTGGGACCTTTTATGGTCTGCCTTGCCCCTGGCACAGGTGGTGCAGGCCTGGATATACTCCCGGACGTCGGCCTCCATAGATGCCCACCAGAAGCGCTGCCGGACAACTGCCACGGTCCTTCGCACCCCTGGATGACAGGAGAGCTTGGAACCGTGACAGAAGTCCAAGACTGCAGCTCTGGCCTCTGGTGGGACGTATAAACGGTTCTTCGGACCTGTTCCTGGGTCCGGGCTCCGTGCCAGGGCCTCCCGGACGGTCTTCTCCACGTCCCAGGTGAGGGTGGCCACGATAGTGGACTCCGGCAGGATGGGCTCCGGTGGATCCGACAGTGCAGTTTTGACCTCCTCTTCGTGTACCCGGGACAAGGCATCCGACCTCTGGTTCTTGGTCCCGGGGCGATAGGTGATCCGGAAGTCAAAACGCCCGAAGAACAGTGACCAGCGGGCTTGCCTGGGGTTCAGCCGCTTGACGGTCCTGATATACTCCAGGTTCCGATGGTCAGTGAAAACCGTGAACGGCACAGACGCTCCATCCAACAGGTGTCTCCACTCCTCAAGAGCCTCCTTCACCGCAAGGAGTTCTCGATTGCCGACGTCATAGTTCCGTTCAGCCGGGGTCAACCTGCGAGAAAAGTAGGCACACGGGTGAAGAACCTTATCGGTCTCTCCGCTCTGGGACAGCACGGCTCCTATCCCTGAGTCAGAGGCGTCCACTTCAACCATGAACTGGCGGCTAGGGTCGGGCTGCACCAAAACTGGCGCAGTAGAGAACCGTCGTTTCAACTCCTTGAACGCGTCTTCGCACCGATCCGACCAGGTAAAGGGGACTTTTGGAGAGGTCAGGGCTGTCAGGGGGCTAACTACCTGACTGTAGCCCTTAATGAACCTCCTATAGAAATTAGCGAAGCCGAGGAACTGTTGCAGCTTCCTACGGCTTGTTGGTTGGGGCCAATCTATCACCGCCGCAACCTTGGCCGGATCAGGGGCGACGGAGTTAGAGGAGATGATAAACCCCAGGAAGGACAAAGACGTGCAGTGAAACTCGCACTTCTCGCCCTTCACAAACAGTCGGTTCTCTAACAACCGCTGCAGGACCTGACGTACATGCTGGACATGGGTCTCAGGATCCGGAGAAAAGATGAGAATATCGTCCAGATATACGAAGATGAATCGGTGCAGGAAGTCCCGCAAGACGTCGTTAACCAAGGCTTGGAACGTCGCGGGGGCGTTGGTGAGGCCGAACGGCATGACCAGGTACTCAAAGTGACCTAACGGGGTGTTAAATGCCGTCTTCCATTCGTCTCCCTTCCGGATCCGAACCAGGTGATACGCATTTCTAAGATCCAGCTTAGTAAAGATTTTGGCTCCATGCAGGGGGGGTGAACACGGAATCCAACAATGGCAACGGGTATCGATTGCGAACCGTAATCTCATTCAGCCCCCTGTAATCAATGCATGGACGGAGTCCGCCATCTTTCTTGCCCACAAAGAAGAAACCTGCCCCCATCGGGGAGGTGGAGTTCCGGATCAGCCCGGCAGCTAATGAGCCTCGGATGTAGGTCTCCATTGATTCGCACTCAGGTCGTGAGAGGTTGTACAGCCTGCTGGACGGGAACTCAGCGCCTGGAACCAAATCAATGGCACAATCGTACGGACGGTGCGGGGGAAGGGTGAGTGCCAGATCCTTGCTGAAGACGTCAGCAAGATCGTGGTACTCAACCGGCACTGCCGTCAGATTGGGAGGGACTTTGACCTCCTCCTTAGCCTGTAAACCAGGAGGAACCGAGGATCCTAAACACACCCGATGGCAGGTTTCGCTCCACTGAACCACCACCCCAGACGGCCAATCAATCCGAAGATTGTGCCTCAACATCCATGGGATGCCCAAAATCACGCGGGAGGTAGAAGGAGTTACAAAAAACTCAATCTCCTCCCAATGGTTTCCAGACACCACCAGAGTTACTGGTTGTGTCTTGTGTGTGAGTAAAGGGAGGAGGGTGCCATCTAGTGCCCGCACCTGCAATGGCGAAGGAAGCGCCACCAGAGGGAGCCCTACCTCCCTTGCCCATCTGCTGTCTAGCAGATTCCCTTCTGACCCCGTGTCCACCAGTGCTGGGGCTTGAAGGGTTAAATCCCCGCTCAGGATTGTGACTGGGAGTCGTGTGGCAATCTGTGTGTGTCTCACTTGAATGTTTTGACCCCCCCTTAGCCCAGTCTCTAAGGGCGAGTGTTGTCGTTTTGGCCGTTTGGGGCAGTTTTTCTGTATGTGCTCCTTTGAGCTGCAGAGAAAACACTCCCCGCGGATCAGCCTCCTCATTTTGGCCCTGTGCGTTTCCCTAACAACGTCAGCAGGGGGAGCTGTTGCCCCACAAAGCGCTGCGGCTGTGGAGCGTGGGGAGGGCGGCCCCTTTTCGAACCCGGAAGGGAGAGGGGCAGCGCGTATCCGGTCACGTCCTTCGCCTTGCTCCCGACGGCGTTCCTCCAACCGATTGTCTAACCGTATAACGAGATCGATAAGCCCATCTAAATCCCGCGGTTCCTCCTTAGCTACCAGCTGCTCCTTCAGAACCAACGACAGTCCGTTTATGAAGGCGGTGCAGAGCGCAACGTTATTCCAGCCGGACCTCGCAGCCGCGATGCGGAAGTTGACTGCATAAGCGGCTGCGCTCTCGCGTCCCTGTCTCATTGACAGCAGCACAGTTGAAGCGGTCTCTCCTCTGTTAGGGTGATCAAACACTGTTCTGAACTCCCCCACAAACCCAGTGTATGCTGATAACAACCGTGAGTTCTGTTCCCAGAGCGCCGTAGCCCAGGCGCGTGCTTTACCCCGAAGCAGAGCTATCACATAAGCTATTTTACTAGCATCTGACGCGTACATGACGGGACGTTGTGCGAAGACGAGCGAACACTGCATAAGAAAGTCCGCGCACGTCTCCACACAACCTCCGTATGGCTCAGGAGGGCTTATGTATGCTTCAGGGGATGGTGGGAGGGGTTGTTGAACCACCACTGGAACGTTCATATCCTGCACAGGGTCGACAGGAGGACGAGCTGCAGCAGCGCCCTGAGCGCTCGCCGCCATCTGTGCGGAGAGAGCCACCACCCTGCGGTTCAGGAGGATGTTTTGCTCAGTAATTTGATCCAACTGAGCCGTAAAGGCGGTGAGAATGTGCTGCAGCTCACCAATCACGCCTCCTGCAGACGCCTGCGCTCCCTGCTCTCCCATTGGTCGTTCAACAGCCGGGTGACGCCCCTCTGAGTCCATGACGCTGGCCGAGATATCCTGTTGTGAAAGTGTAGTGACACGGACCCACAACAGGGGGCGCAAATGAACAGTCAATAGATGAGCCAAAAAGGAACAATTTAATGTTGTGAAATGTGCACAACGAATATACAGACAATCTCAGAATATGATTACAGTCAAATTACAAAGGTGACGTGTGGGCAGGCTCGAGGATAGAAGACGTCTGTCCTGAGAAGGGCCGGAGCCACACGATTTCCGCCACCACCGAACCTGGTGAATACTGGAGCCGCCAAGTCCCGAATTCCCAGGTGATCACCGTCTCCGACTGTTGGATCTGGTACTGCTGGCGAGAACAAAGACAGTCAAGTGTGGGTGTGTGTACACCCAGCAACAACAATGGTGGGAATGCCGCCTCCACCTCTCACTCAATATGTGATGAGTACCGCAGTGATTCCTCAGGGGAAAAGAGTGCCGTCCTGCACTCACTCAGCTTCCACAGAAAAAGGAACCGGTACTCCTGCAAACACTCACAATATACAGATATATTGTAACACAAAACGGCTGAGGATATTCCCTTCAGTGAAATACGATATCTCGGCGATGAGGTGGAGATGACGTCTGGGTTTTATGGAGTGAGGTGATGAAGAATGAGTGACAGCTGTCAGGAAGTAATGAGTAACAGCTGTCACTCCCGGCTGTGTCCGTGGCGGCAGCGCCCTCTCGTGCCTGAAGCCCGCACTTCAGGCAGGGCGCCCTCTGGTGGTGGGCCAGTAGTACCTCCTCTTCTGGCGGCCCACACAACAGAGACAGAATCTAAAAAAAAAAAAATCAGAAAATCACATTGTATGACTTTAAAGAATTAATTAGCATTTTGTTGCATGAAATACATATTTGATACAACAGAAAATCAGACCTTAAGGAGGGGGACAAGTGGAAGACCGCGTTCAATACCCCCTGGGGCATTTTGAATATCTGGTGATGCCCTTCAGTCTCATTAACGCTCCCGGCATCTTCCAAGCTCTTATCAATGATGATACTCAATCGATTCGTATTCGTGCACCTGGATGATATCCTTATATTCCCCAGGAATATCAAAGAACACACTCAGCATATCCGTTTGGTCCTTAAGAGAACCATTTGTTCATTAAAGCTGAGAAGTGCACTTTCCACCAGTCCTCCGTTTCCTTCCTGGGTCTTGTTTTTGATCATAACCAAATCAAGCCAAAATCGTCATTTCTGAGTGGCCCATTCCCTCCAACACCAAACAGCTTCAGCAATTCCTAGGGGTGCCAATTTCCACCTTCGGGTTATCTGCAACTTTAGTCACATAGCTGTTCCCCTTCATCAGCTCACGTCCTCCAAAACTCTGTTTCTCTTCACCCTTAAACATTGTTTTACTACTGCCCTAGTCATTGTCCAGCCCGATCTGGATCATCAGTTGATCGTGGAGGTCGATGCCTCCAGCATTGGGATCGGGGCTGTCTTCTCCCAGCGGGCTTCATCCTTGTGCTTTTTTTCTCTTGGCTGCGTGCAATTACAATGTGGGTAACCGGGAATTCCTGACAGTGAAGGAAACACTGGAGGAGTGGAGATACTGGTTAGAAGGTACGTGCATTCCCTTTATCGTATGAACAGATCACAAGAACTTCACCTACATTCAAACAGCTAAAAGGATAAATTCCAGGCAGGCCAGGTGGTCTTTGTTTTTTGGACGGTTTAATTTTTCTCTCACCTACAAAACCGTATCCAAAAACATTAAGCCAGATTCTCTTTCCCAGCAATATGCCCCCCTAGACACTAAATCTTCCTCAGACCGCATTCTCCCAGACCAGGTGGTCATTGGAGCTCTGACATGGGACATAGAGAGGGTTGTCGGGGAGGCGCAGAGGAACCATTCGGATCCTGGGGGAGGTCCTCCTGGATGTCTTTTCATTTCACCATCTGCTCACTCAGATGTCCTCCAGTTTATCCAAACCGCGAAATTCACCTGTCATCCAGGCATCCAACGCACTCCCATCTCATCCAGCAGCACTTCTAACCAGAAGTGCTGCTTCACAGCATCACCCCCCCCCCCACTGTCTCCCTCTTGTAACTATAACTACTTATAATACTGCTGAAATTAGAATGGAATTTTGAACCGAAAGCCTGAAGAAACATAAAAACACTATCCTCGAACTGTCACACAGGAAGTACATATTTGAACCTCAACTATGATAAAATGGAGATGTTTATACTATTTCAGACTATGAAAATATTCCATGAGACCAATGATGTTAATCTATTGCTGATTGAATTTAATATTGAAAACCCTGTTTAATGTATATTTTAGGCATTATGTCTTAATCAAATGTGCTGCAATCATGCTCATATTTGAAAGTGAGGTGCAGACTGGCACTCACTGGTGCTTGACAAAGTTTGATCCAGATCCAGATCTTGTGGATTTTGTGGAAATTTTAATTTAATATCCAGAAACCCATTTGATGTACTACATTTTGCATTATATCGCAATCAAAAGTACCTCAAACACTCTCATTTGTGACAATGAGGTGCAAACTGGCACTCTGAATGAATAGACTAAGTTTGATCTACATCTGATCCGTATTGTGGATATTTGATTTTAACATTGAAAATCCCTTTTGATGTATAGTTTGTATAATATTTTAGCTTATGAAAAGCCACGTCTCACAGGACTTTGACCTTGAAATTGTTTCCCAAAGTAAAAATTTGTGGAATTGGAAACTTGTGTTAGCGAGTTCAGTGCTCTAGTTTATGTGTGTGTCCAGGTGTTGGGAGGAGAAATCTGCTGAGAGTGTGATTGATGGAGTTGTAGCCACATGTGCCCATTCGCCCTATTGATGTATCCCATAATCCCTTGTACACCAGAGAGGTGCTGCAGTCAAAACATGGAGAAACCACATGATGACAATTGCAAAAGAACATTATGCTACCAAAATGTACATTTTTATTCCTTTAATAACATTTATAAGAGACTGCATGCAGGAGATCCCTGAACACTTGCTAAAACAAATATTCCAAATATTCCGTGTCTGCTACTTTCAACTAGTGTGGAACTTCAAAACCCAAACTGAATTTCAGACATCTTATACAGTGGAACCTCAGTTTTAGAACTCAATCTGTTCCTGGCTCCCAAAAGAACTGTGTTTTTACCTTTTTAATAGCATTTCGCGCATAAAGGGCAGACAAAATGCAAAGAATATGCATAGTATCTTATAGAAAATACTGTACAGTAATTATATATAAAATAGACCATTTAATTTCACCTTACCTGTACAGAACAGACTTAACAGCGTGCATGGATGGTGAAGAGGATGGATGTTACTGTCCATCAGGACATTTCACTCAGGTGTTGTTCATGGAGTTTTACATGGCCTAATATGCTTTTTTATGACACTGCTTTGTCTGTAAGACTAAATAAATACTAAAAAGTGTCTTCAGGCTGAGAGGACCATTTTTCATAACATTTATGAGGGTTCAGTGGAAGTGTGAATGAGGGAAAAGGGAATGAAACTAGAAATTAGACACTGTAGTGTCAGGAAGTGGTCAAATGAAGTTGCTGTGACATTCTGTCACAGTGGTTTGAGCAGATAAAAGATCCTCATGCCTGTCCTCACTCCAGGATATTACGTCCATGAGCTGACCACACTGTGGTTCACACGTGTGCTCTGGCAATCAGCCAATGTGTCAGACCGTGTGGAGCTTGCAGTCGTGTGTTATGTGCTGTGTAGTAGGGCGTCGCGCCATATAGGAATTATATTCCGTGGTGGACGAGGCATTTGTCAGCTGATGTAAGCAGGTCATGCCACTGGCAGGATGACAGGGTAGTCACCACAGGCTGCAGCTCCTGCTGGTGACCATCCTGTGCTGTGAAATGCACCTGGAGCCATTCTGAAGGTGAGCTTTTATTTCCATTTATGTTGTGAAGGACTGGCGAACCAGCTGCCCCGTCATTCCTCCTGCAGAGATACATGGTGTTCATGTCATGATAGGCGTATTACAGCTGTCACATCCCATTCAGGTGCATTGTGGTGCATTGTGCCAAAGCTGTGACATGCATCGACTCGTCATGGCCCAGCAGCACGGCATGGCACAAATGCACATCATGTTACAGCTATGATGATCATATTGTTTCACATACATTATCTTAACCATGGGAGGGGATGACAATGTATCTGTGATATAAGATTTATTAAGGGTATAACACCCTGTTCAGCCTGTTCAGCTTGTTCAGCCTGTTCAGATGTGCATGCAGTGGTGGGCACAGGTAACCAGAAAATTAACTTCAATAACAGATAATCAGATAACTGAAAAGTTATCTTTGATAAAGATAACACGATAATCCACCCAAAAATGTATCGGAAGTTATAGATAACTGATAACCGATAAATTCCAGTATTGTCTCTGGTATATTTGCAACTACTAACAAACTGAAATTGAGTTTTAACACCACGATCACTTCTGGTAGCATCAAAAGCGACAACAGACCCAAACAATGAGCCTGCACTTCTGTCTTTGAACATCTTGCCTGGAAGCTCTTGTTTACTACATGGCTTCCAGCACAGCCAAGAGCCAAGAGCCAAGAGCCAAGAGCCAAGAGCCAAGAGCCAAGAGCCAAGAGCCAAGAGCCAAGAGCCAAGAGCCAAGAGCCAAGAGCCAAGAGCCAAGAGCCAAGAGCCAAGAGCCAAGAGCCAAGAGCCAAGAGCCAAGAGCCAAGAGCCAAGAGCCAAGAGCCAAGAGCCAAGCTCTCTATCCAATCACAATGCTCCGGTCAGGCTGAGGTCTTAGAAAATAAAGCCATGCTGACTTATGGTTTGGTGTATAAATAAAATTAATACTGATAGAATAACTCCATTAATGTCAATTCTGTCATTTGTACAAAGTTAAATGTTGTACAATGTTGAATAATGCACTAATTCTGAAGTTTTGTAAAAAAAACAAACAAAAAAAAAACAGACAGATCGCAAAGGATTCTGGGTAAAATGTGCCTCTTCTGCTAAACACTGATTGTTTGAGTCATTTATTATGTAAACCAACACGTTAATGTGACGTGTGTTGTGTGTTGGTGTTTACAGATAAATGTGCTTTTGTAAAATATTCCATTTTTTATTGGTAAAAATAGGCATTTTTACGGAGCCCTGGAAGTGTCATCGCAAAATGTTTTGCATGTGGAGAGAATGTGCGCTCATTTTATTATATTGTGCGCATGTTTTATGATGTTGTGTGCACGTTTTATTATATTGTGCACAAGTTTTATCATATTGTAAAATGTGCATTCGCCACGCTGAGAGATCTCAGTAACATTGAGAACTGCATTGAGACGCTCTGATCACGCTGCACTAACCGCTGCACACAGACAACACCATTAACATCGCAACATAAAACTATTTTTATATTGTGCCTAAAACTCTCATGAATATATTCTCTGGGTTTTTAGATGTTGTTATTGCGTTTATTTTACGTAAACATGCGAGAATCACAGGCTGTCTCTCCGTTATTTTCAATGGGACCTGCTGTGAGCTACGCTCACTTCCTGATCATGTTGTTCTGGGGTGGAAAGTGAAGTTTGCTCTTTAACGTCTTGATTATTGTTCTTAACAACACTGTTTGTCCTCTTTGTTCGAGACTAATATATATAATATGTCTGAAATTTGGTTTGCGTTTATTAAATTCCACACAGATTAAACGTAACAGACACGGATTATTTGTTATAGTTGTTTTAGCAAGTTTTCAGGGTATCATACAACAGTCTCTTATTAACGTGACGAAAAGCATAAAAAGTTGCATTTTTGTAGTATAATATTCATTTACAACTGTCATCGTGTTGATTCTCTATATGTTGTTTGACTGCAGCGACTCTCTGGCATGCAAGGGATTATGGGATATGTCAATAGGGCAAATGAACACTACTGGCCAGTAGATGGCAGTAGAGACCTTGAAAACTTGCCAAAACAAAATTCCAGATAATCCGTGTCTGCTACATTTAAGATGCGTGGAATTTAATAAACGCAGACACAATACCAATATCTATAAACCCAGAGAATATATTCACGAGAGTTTTAGGCACTAGAGTTTAATGCTGTTGTCCGTAGAGCCTGATCAAAGTGTCTGAAATGCATTTCTCATGTCGTGAACGTCCTGAGATTACCCTGTCCTACCCATAATGCACTGCTGGGCACAGCATATGTCCACACTAAAACCTTAAAAATGACCGCATTACTTTAAAACTAAAACATATACTCAACAAAAATATAAACTCAACACTTTTGGTTTTGCTCCCATTTTGTATGAGATGAACTCAAAGATCTAAAACTTTTTCCACATACACAATATCACCATTTCCCTCAAATATTGTTCACAAACCAGTCGAAATCTGTGATAATGAGCACTTCTCCTTTGCCGAGATAATCCATCCCACCTCACAGGTGTGCCATATAAGGATGCTGATTAGACACCATGATTAGTGCACAGGTGTGCCTTAGACTGCCCACAATAAAAGGCCACTCTGAAAGGTGCAGTTTTGTTTTATTGGGGGGGGGATACCAGTCAGTATCTGGTGTGACCACCATTTGCCTCATGCAGTGCAACACATCTCCTTCGCATCATCCGTGAAGAGAACACCTCTCCAACGTGCCAATCGCCAGCGAATGTGAGCATTTGCCCACTCAAGTCGGTTACGACGATGAACTGGAGTCAGGTCGAGACCCCGATGAGGACGACGAGCATGCAGATGAGCTTCCCTGAGACGGTTTCTGACAGTTTGTGCAAAAATGCTTTGGTTATGCAAAGCGATTGTTCCAGCAGCTGTCGGAGTGGCTGGTCTCAGACGATCTTGGAGGTGAACATGCTGGATGTGGAGGTCCTGGGCTGGTGTGGTTACACGTGGTCTGTGGTTGTGAGGCTGGTTGGATGTACTGCCAAATTCTCTGAAACGACTTTGGAGACGGCTTATGGTAGAGAAATGAACATTCAATACACGAGCAACAGCTCTGGTTGACATTCCTGCTGTCAGTATGCCAATTGCACGCTCCCTCAAATCTTGTGACATCTGTGGCATTGTGCTGTGTGATAAAACTGCACCTTTCAGAGTGGCCTTTTATTGTGGGCAGTCTAAGGCACACCTGTGCACTAATCATGGTGTCTAATCAGCATCTTGGTATGGCACACCTGTGAGGTGGGATGGATTATCTCAGCAAAGGAGAAGTGCTCACTATCACAGATTTAGACTGGTTTGTGAACAATATTTGAGAGAAATGGTGATATTGTGTATGTGGAAAAAGTTTTAGATCTTTGAGTTCATCTCATACAAAATGGGAGCAAAACCAAAAGTGTTGCGTTTATATTTTTGTTGAGTGTATATCTGATATTTTCATTTTATAAAGCTTCAGACATGACATTAATTTAAATAACTTGTCCGAAATTAGTTTGGTTAAAAGTTGAACCATAAATTAAAAATGTATGCCTCTGGATGACTTGGGTGATATTGCCCATGTATCAGTATGGGTTTAAAAGAAATGAGCTCTTTTTTTTTTTTGGACCAGTTCTCCTTTGTCTGCAGAGGGTAGAGAGCGGTTTCTTCTTAAAGCAGCTCTTCTTTGTTTTGTAGAGGGTAGAACTACACATCAGCTACGAAACGAAACATTTAACAGATAGGTGCTCAACTGATTTTAAGTTTTATAAATATTTGTAGCTGTTCAGCTTTATTTATCACGTTACTGATCTAAAAATTATTGGACAAAAATTTATCGCAAGATAATTAGTCCAATCATGGTTTTTAAAGTTATCTAAAAAGATAATCCGATAATAAAAACATTATCTTCAATAATGATCGGTTATCGGATTATCGGAACTGTGCCCACCACTGCGTGCACGCATGCACATCTGAACAGGCTGAGTCACATGCTTTGACCTGCACTGACACAGGGTGCTTTTTGTGTGATTGTGCAATGTTCACATCTGGTTGACAAGATGAATGTGTGCCACAGACATTACACATAACAATATTTCACTTGCGCTCTGTGAACTGGATCCAGTGGAGGTGTACGGCTCTTCTGTGCCACAATTGGGACATGCTGGCAGAATGTGCCATGCCTCACCATGGCAATTTACCCTCATATGCGATCAGACTGTCTCGACTGCTGTCTTGACACCATCAAAACATTTTGAACACAGTTAGTCTGCACTGTGACCACTGAATGAGCTTTCCCCAACTCAAACGCACCTCAACAGTGGTGAGCATATGCTCTACATTTGGCCTGGCCACGGGAATATGCCCGACTGTATGGGATGCACTCAAGAATACTCACTCATCACTCATCTTCAACTGCTTTTCTGGGTTCGGGTCGTGGGGGCAACAGCTCCAGCTGAGGACCCCAGACTTCCCTTTCCTGTGCCATATTGACCACCTCTGACTGGGGGATTTCAAGGCATTCCCAGGCCAGAGTGGAGATATAATCTCTCCACCTAGTCCTGGGTCTTCCCCGGGTTCTCCTTCCAGATGGACGTGCCTGGAACACCTCCCTTGGGAGGTGCCCAGGAGGCATCCTTACCAGATGCCCGAACCACCTCAGCTCAGCCTCTAGTGTGATGGGGAGCACGATCAAAACATTTGGACAGGATTCGGCGTGTCTGAACATTTCGAACAGCCCCTCGAACATTCTCCGAATGCCTTGAATTTCATTTTCCTGCCGTAGGAATAGTATGACTACTGTCAGATTGCGGTACATCTACACCTTGACTGTTTCATTTTCCACCAGGTGCACACCATGAGTGTAGAGTGTATGTGCTGACTGCTGTATGAATGCTGTACGAGCAAATTTGAGGTGCATTCGAAATCGAATGCACCTCAAATTTGCTCAAATGTGGGTCAAATCCTCATTCATGTGGCATTCAATCTCATTCATGCTAAGTGTGACGGGAGTATTACCAGGGTGTGTCTAGACTTAAACTTTGAAGAAAAAGTGTGTGCACCTTTTCCACATAGCCAGATATATGCTTTACCTCAATGCAGCTGGGCCTTAAAATATTTATCTGGGAAGCACTGGAAAGCATGCGCTTTTTCTGAATGTACAAGTAATTTGTGACCCTGATGTGGTACTCACATAGTTGCACAATGGCCTGGCTCAAAGCATTATTCATCGGGTAGGACACAGAATACAGGCTGGCACTGCCTGCGATGGCTGACAGCTTGGTAAGCAATTCTAAAACATATATTGTAATGTGTAACCATCCATGCTGGCATATACATTGTTCTGACATGCAGGTGACAGTGGCTACCCCCTGAAGCACTGACTACCTATGCCCTTTTAAAACCCGCAGTGTGCAGGTTAAATGCACTTCAGTGATGCTCATGGTAGTATGGACTGTGTTGTGGAGTTGATGGCCGTGTTTAGATTCATCAGATGACAGGCTGTTGTACCACCCCAGAAAGTGTGTTGAATTCTAAAAGCATGTGGTGTTTTGCACAATATGACACAGAAGGAATGGTGGTCTTCAGCCTCCTGGTATACCTGTTCCTCAACAACATGACCCTGACCCACAGCTCCTTCGCTGACAGGCAAGCTTTCGAGTGTGAGCAAAGATCAAGAAGGGTGTGATGCAGCATTTATAATGACAGCAGTGGTTCACTTTTTGGAATGTTCCTTTATCATTGAAGTGTTGTCACCTAGCACAGCACTTATTTGTCTTAATTCGACTGATATTGCATTGATTTCACTGAGTGTGTCCTGTTGTCCTTGTAACACAGCAGCAGTCAGCACCCACCCACTCCCAGAGGCATCATGCAGCACGGACGCTGGTCACACTGGTGCTGGGAAAGTCCATGGGTGCCTTAGTCATGGTCACCACCAACCTCCTTCCCATCTGCTGTTTGCATTGTCTCTAGGACAGTTCAACAACAACAAACATGCTTTCAAAGTCTTTGTAATAATGTCCACAGAAATGAATTCAAAGGAAAATCAAGGCTTACCATCTGTTGTCTCAGCCATGCCGGTGTCCCCGTCTTTCTCCGACACTATGCCACACATACTTGTTTCCTCAGGTACTGCAGCCATCCGTATGTCAAATGGTGACAGCTTGGGTGTGCTGCCCCCCAACAAAACTGATCTTTTCTCAACCTCACCCAGAAGCACCTCAATTCCTGTTTCAGAAAATTTTCTTTTGCTGCTCTTCCGCTTGATGATGAGTACACTTGTTGGGAGTATGCTTAAATTTTCATGAGTTGTTTTGCATTAACCACTCGTAGTTGAATGTGGACATATAGAGGATGTTATATGACGCAGATCTATGAGCAAATATTTCCACGTTATATGTGAATGAGGGTCCAGTCACACGGCGATAGCTGAACAAAGGAAAAAAGTCAAATGGATGGTTACATGATGGATGATTCACTATTGTTATACAACCCCAAGTCCAATAAGGTTGGGACATTGAGTGAAATGTAAATAAAAATGAAATACAATGATTTGGAAATACTCTTCAACCTATATTCAGTTAAATACACCACAAAGACAAGATATTTAATGTTTAAACTGATAAACTTTATTGTTTTTGTACAAATATTTGCCTGCAACACGTTTCAATAAAGTTGGGACAAGGCAACAAAAGACTGGGAAAGTTGATGAATGCTCAAAGAACACCTGTTTGGAAACAGGTGAGTGTCATGATTGGGTATAAAAGGAGCATCCCAAAAAGGCTCAGCAAGGAAATCAGGGATTCCATCATCTACAGTCCATAATATAATCAGAAGATTCAGAGAATCTGGAGAACTTTCGACACGTAAGCAGCAAGGCCAAAAACCAACATTGAATGCCCATGACCTTTGATCCCTCAGGTGGCACTGCATTATAAACTGACATGATCTTATCACGTGGGCTCAGAAACACTTCAGGAAACCATTGTCAGTTAACACAGTTTGTTGCTACATCTACAAATTAAAACTCTACCATGCAAAGCGAAAGCCATACATCAACAACATCCAGACACGCTGTTGCCTTCTCTGGGCCTGAGCTCATTTGAAATGGACAGACACAAAATAGAAAAGTGTTCTGTGGTCTGATGAGTCCACATTTCAAATTGTTTTTGGAAATCATGGACGTCGTGTCCTCTGGACAAAAGAAGAAAAAGACCATGCAGATTGTTACCAGTGCAAAGTTCAAAAGCCAGCATCTGTGATGGTATGGGGGTGTGTTAGTGCCGATGGCATGAGCAAATTGCACATCTGTGATGGCACCATCAATGCTGAAAGGTACATTCAGGTTTTGGAGCAACACATGCTGCCATCCAAGCAACATCTTTTTCAGGGACGTCCCTCCTTATTTCAGCAAGACAATGCCAAGCCACATTCTGTACGTGTTACAACAGCGTGGCTTTGTAGTAAAAGAGTGCAGGTATTAGACTGGCCTGCATGCAGTCCAGACCTGTTGCCCATTGAAAATGTGTAGCGCATTATGCAGCGCAGAATACGACAACGGAGACCCCGGACTGTTGAACAACTGAAGTCGTGCATCAAGAATGGGAAAGAATTCCACCTACAAAGCTTCAATAATTAGTGTCCTCAGTTCCCAAATGCTTATTGAGTGTTGTTAGAAGGAAAGGTGATGTAACACAAAACAATAAAGTTTATCAGTTTGAACATTAAATATCTTGTCTTTGTGGTGTATTCAACTGAATATTGCCAGGACGGGTGGCTGCCCGGCACTAGGAGTGGCTGGACCCGCGAAGCAGACTCCCAGACTTGGTTTCAGCGTGTGAGAAATCATGGTCTTTATTTCAGTACACAGGCGATCAGTCAGCAGAGCAGAGGCAAAATACGGGTTAGGCAAAACGCAGTCATATTCAGGCAGGGTTCAAAGGCACGAGCAAACACAGTTTTCAAGCTTGAGGCAAAAAGGTGTGGTTGAGGAGGACAGAGAAAAATACGGTACATGGCAAGGCAAGAAATCAGGACAAAATACAAAGGCTGGGATGTGTGCATGAAGCGACAACAAACTGGCAAATGTGTGGTGGCTGGGAGGAGATTAAATAGGCAGGTGTTGACAAGGTGCACGTGAGAAGAAGGATCTAGAAAGGGGGCGTGGCTGGTGAACAAAAAGCATGGATGGGACAAGATGGTGAGGAAGGGAGTGCACAAAGTGGAGTGATGTTGTTGTGTGGGCCGCCCGAAGAGGAGGTACTGTTGGCTCACCACCAGAGGGCGCCCTGCCTGTTGTCGGGTTTCAGGCACCAGCGGGCGCAGCCGCCTCACAGGAGCTCCAGGTGCGCCGAGACTGACAGCTGTCAGTCATCATCATCATCATCATCATGACCACCATAAAAGCCTGGGAGAATCATCACAACCCTGCCGAGTTATCAGCTTACCAGACAGGTAAACCGACTCAGCCGTTCTGTGCCGTACGCACACGTCTTTGCAGCAGAGCTTTTTGCAGTCATAACCTTTTGTACACTTGCAGCTTGTAGCCGAGTTTGTGGAAGTTGGAAGGAGTTGGCGTACCCACTCCTCACTCCAGACTTGTTAAGTGTTACATAAGGCACTGCACGTACTCTGTGTTCCTGTGTTTGGAGGTGGAGGTTTTTCCCTCAGGAAGGAACTGTGTTTTTGCTGACTGTTTTGCTGGGTGTACACACACCCACCATAACCTGTTTGTTTTTCCTGCCAGCAGTACCAGATCTGACAGCTGGGAGCAGTGGCCACCTGGGGACTCGGGATTTGGCGGCTCCAGTGTGTTGCAGGTCTCCATTGCCGGTGGAACCTTGTGGGTCCAGGCTCTTCTCTGGATAAGGCATCTCCTATCCTCGGGCCTTCCCACACGTCATCTTCTTGTAGAACTTTAATTGACAGACTAAAGCAGTATTTTGACCTGTTGTGCACATTTTGCAATATTAAATTGTATTTATTGGCATCTCTATTGTCCGTTCATTTACGCCCCCTGTGTGGGTCCCTGTCTTACACTTCCCCAACAGGATAACTTGGCCACACGTCATGGATTCCGAGGGGCACATATCATCTGTTGAACAATCAATGGAGATGCAAGTTGCACAGGCTCCAGCAGGAGGCAGGTTGGGTGAGTTGCAGCAAATATTAACCACCCTCACTGCTCGGCTGGATTTGGTGACCGAGTAGAACATACTGCTTGATCGTAGGATGGAGGCTCTCACCGCTCAGGTGGAAGCGCGTGCACAGGGCGCAGCTGCTGCTCCTCCTCCTGTGGACCTGTTGCTGAAGAGAGACCCTCCAGTGGTTGTTCAACGACCCCCCCGTCTCCTGAAGCATACATTAGCCCCCCGGAGCCGTACGGAGGTTGTGTTGAGACGTGCACGTACTTCTTAATGCAGTGCTCGCTCGTCTTCGCACAACGTCCCGTAATGTACGCATCAGACTCCAGCCAGGTGGCTTATGTCGTTAATTTGCTTCGAGGTGAGGCACGCGCCTGGGCTACGGCGCTTTGGGAACAGAGTTCATGGCTTCTAACAACATACACTGGGTTTGTGAGGGAGTTCCGACAGGTGTTTGATCACCCAAATCGAGGTGAAACTGCTTCAAACGTGCTGCTGTCGATACGACAGGGGCATCGGAGTGCCGCTGAGTATGCAGTTGACTTCCGCGTCGCAGTAGCAAGAGCCAGCTGGAATACGGTAGTGCTCCGCGCCGCCTTTGTAAATGGACTGTCTCCGGTCCTTAAGGAGCACCTGGTGGCTAAGGACAAGCCGCGGGAATAAGACGGGCTTATCGACCTCGTTATACGGTTAGACAACCGAATAAAAGAACGTCGACGGGAGCGAGACGAAGGACGTGGCCGGGCACAAGCGGTCCCTCCACCTTCCGGGTCCGAGTCAGCGCCGCCTTCCCCACGCTCCAAAGCCAGAGCGCTCCGCGTGACAACAGCTCCTCCTGCTGACGTTGCCATGGAAACGAGCAGGACCAAAATGAGATCAGTAAACAGACAAAGGAGGCTGGCCCGTGGAGAGTGTGTTATCTGCGGCTCAAGTGAGCATTTGCAGAAGAATTGCCCCAAGCGGCCAAAGCACCAACACTCGCTTTTAGAGACTGGGCTAAGGGTGGGTCACAACACACACGCGGGGAATGCACGAAAATCCGCACGAGTCCCAGTTATGATCCTCAGTGGGGATTTAACCCTTCATGCCCCAGCACTTATCGACACGGGGTCAGAAGGGAATCTGCTTGATAGCAGATGGGCTAAGGAAGTAGGGCTCCCTCTAGTGGCCCTTCCTTCTCCATTGAAGGTACGGGCACTAGATGGCACCCTTCTTCCATTAATAACACACCAGACACAGCCCTTAACACTGGTTGTGTCTGGAAACCACAGGGAGGAGATTGTGTTTTATGTGACACCTTCTACCTCCAGAATTATTTTGGGTTATCCATGGATGAGTAAGCACAATCTCCGGATCGATTGGCCGACTGGGGTTGTGGCTCAATGGCGCGAAACCTACCACCGGGAGTGTCTAAGATCCTCGGTCCCACCCAGTGCGATTGCTAAACAGGAGGTCCGTGTCCCCCCCAGTCTTATGGCGGTGCCGACCGAGTACCATGATCTTTATGACGTTTTCAGCAAAGATCTGGCGCTCACCCTTCCCCCGCACCGGCCGTATGATTGTGCCATTGATTTGATTCCGGGTGCTGAGTATCCGTCCAGTAGACTGTACAACCTCTCACGCCCTGAGCGCGAATCATTGGAGACCTATATCCGGGACTCTTTATCTGCCGGGTTAATCCAGAACTCTTCCTCCCTGTTAGGTGCTGGTTTCTTTTTTGTGGGCAAGAAGGACTGCGGACTCCGTCCATGCATTGATTACAGAGGGCTGAACGAGATTATGGTTCACAATCGATACCCGTTGCCTCTGTTGGATTCAGTGTTCACGCCCCTGCATGGAGCCAAAATGTTCACAAAACTGGACCTTAGAAATGCGTATCACCTGGTTCGGATCCGGAAGGGAGACGAATAGAAGACGGCATTTAACACCCCGTTAGGTCACTTTGAGTACCTGGTCATGCTGTTCGGCCTCACTAACGCCCCCGCGACGTTCCAAGCGTTGGTAAATGACGTCTTGCGGGACTTCCTGCATCGGTTCATCTTCGTATACCTGGATGATATCCTCATCTTCTCCCCGGATCATGAGACCCATGTGAAGCATGTACATCAGGTCCTGCAGCGGTTGTTGGACAACCGGCTGTTTGTGAAGGGCGAGAAGTGCGAGTTCCACCGTACTTCTTTGTCCTTCCTGGGGTTCATTATCTCCTCCAACTCCGTCGCACTCGATCTGGCCAAGGTTGCGGTGGTGAGAGATTGGCCCCAACCGGCAAGCCGTAGGAAGCTGCAACAGTTCCTTGGCTTCGCAAATTTCTATAGGAGGTTCATCAAGGGCTACAGTCAGGTGGTTGGTCCCCTGACAGCCCTGACCTCCCCAAAAGTCCCCTTCACCTGGTCGGATCGGTGCGAAGCCGTGTTTAGGGAGTTGAAACGTCGGTTCTCGACTGCGCCAGTTCTGGTGCAGCCCGATCCTAAACGCCAGTTTGTTGTTGAAGTGGACGCCTCTGACTCAGGGATAGGAGCCGTGCTGTCCCAGAGCGGGGAGTCCGACAAAGTTCTCCACCCTTGTGCCTATTTTTCCCGCAGGTTAACCCCAGCAGAACGGAACTATGACATCGGCAATCGGGAGCTCCTGATGGTGAAAGAGGCCTTGGAGGAGTGGAGACACTTGTTGGAGGGAGGTGTGGTACCATTCACGGTTTTCACTGACCATCGGAACCTGGAATACATCCGGACCACTAAGCGTCTGAACCCCAGGCAAGCCCGTTGGTCACTGTTCTTTGGTTGTTTTGATTTTCGGATTACATACCACCCTAGGACCAAAAACCAACGGTCTGACGCACTGTCCCGGGTGCATGAAGAGGAGGTCAAAACAGAGCTGTCGGATCTACCTGACACCATCATCCTGGAGTCCACTATCGTCGCCACCTTCACATGGGATGTGGAAGACATCGTCAGTGAGGCCCTGATGCAACACCCGGACCCTGGCGGAGGACCAAATGACAGACTGTACATCCCACCAGAGGCAAGAGCTGTGGTCCTGGACTTCTGTCACGGTTCCAAGCTCTCCTGCCATCCAGGGGTGCAAAGGACCATGGCAGTGGTCCGGCAGCATTTCTGGTGGGCGTCACTAGAAGCCCGGGAGTATGTCCGGGCCTGCACCATCTGCGCCAGGGGCAAGGCTGTTCACCAACAGGAAAAAGGACTTCTCCAGCCGTTGCCGGTGCCTCAATGCCCCTGGTCCCATATAGGCCTGGACTTCGTCACGGGTCTCCCTGCGTCCCAGGGTATGATGACCATCTTGATGATAGTGGACCGGTTCTCCAAGGCGGCCCACTTTGTCGCCCTCCCGAAGCTCCAGACGGCCCAGGAGACTGCAGACCTCCTGGTCCACCACGTCGTGAGTCTGCATGGTATCCCTATGAACATCGTCTCAGACCGTGGTCCCCAGTTCTCCTCGCATGTCTGGAGGAGTTTCTGTAGAGAACTGGGGGCCACCGTGAGCCTCTCGTCCGGGTACCACCCCCAGACTAATGGACAAGCAGAGCGGGCTAATCAAGATCTGGAGCAGGCCCTAAGATGTGTGACCTCCGCGCATCCGACGGCCTGGAGTCAACATCTGGCCTGGATCGAGTACGCCCACAACAGCCAAATATCTTCGGCGACCGGCCTCTCCCCATTCGAGGAGTGTTTGTGGTACCAGCCCCCATTGTTTCTGGCTGTGGAGGGAGAGGTCAGGGTCCCCTTGGTCTAGGCCCACCTCAGAAGGTGCCGTCGGGTGTGGTGCACAGCCCGCTCTGCCCTTCTGACAGCCCGGACGAGGGCGAAGAGCCATGCGGACCGCCGACGTACCCCGGCCCCCACATACCAGCCCGGGCAGGAGGTTTGGCTTTCAACCAAGAACATTCCTCTGCATACGGACTCACCGAAACTAACGGACAGGTACATCAGACCATACACCATCACCAAGGTCATCAGTCCAGCCGCAGTGAAGCTGGGAGTTTCAGTTTCACTGCGGATACACCCCGTATTCCATGTGTCCAGGATTAAGCCATACCACACCTCAGACCTCTGCACACCCGGACCAGTGCCACCTCCTGCCCGCATCATCGACGGCGAGCCTGCGTGGACAGTCCGCAGGCTCCTGGATGTCCGCCGGAGGGGTCGGGGTCTCCAATATCTGGTGGACTGGGAGGGTTACGGACCCGAAGAACTCTCCTGGGTGAAGAGGAGCTTCATCCTGGATCCAGCCCTCCTGGCATATTTCTACCAGCGACATCCCGACAAGCCTGGTCAGGCGCCTGTTGGGGGGGGGGGGGGGGGGGGGGGGGGGTCCTGTTGTGTGGGCCGCCCGAAGAGGAGGTACTGCTGGCTCACCACCAGAGGGCGCCCTGCCTGTTGTCGGGTTTCATGCAGCCGCCTCACAGGAACTCCAGGTGCACCGACACTGACAGCTGTCAGTCATCATCATCATCATCATCATGACCACCATAAAAGCCTGGGAGAATCATCAGAACCCTGCCAAGTTATCAGCTTACCAGATAGGTAAACCGACTCAGCCGTTCTGTGCCGTACGCACACGTCTTTGCAGCAGAGCTTTTTGCAGTCGTAACCTTTTGTACACTTGCAGCTTGTAGCCGAGTTTGTGGAAGTTGGAAGGAGTTGGCATACCCACTCCTCACTCCAGACTTGTTAAGTGTTACATAAGGCACTGCACGTACTCTGTGTTCCTGTGTTTGGAGGTGGAGGTTTTTCCCTCAGGAAGGAACTGTGTTTTTGCTGACTGTTTTGCTGGGTGTACACACACCCACCATAACCTGTTTGTTTTTCCTGCCAGCAGTACCAGATATGACAGCTGGGAGCAGTGGCCACCTGGGGACTCGGGATTTGGCGGCTCCGGTGTGTTGCAGGTCTCCGTTGGCAGTGGAACCTTGTGGGTCTCGGCTCTTCTCTGGATAAGGCATCTCCTATCCTCGGGCCTGCCCACACGTCATCTTCTTGTAGAACTTTAATTGACAGACTAAAGCAGTATTTTGACCTGTTGTGCACATTTTGCAATATTAAATTGTATTTATTGGCATCTCTATTGTCCGTTCATTTACGCCCCCTGTGTGGGTCTGTGTCTTACACTTCCCCAACAGATGTAATAGACAAAGATATGTGAACAGGTGCCAAGAGCGTGAGTAAATGAAAACACAAAGCAGACTGGGACAAAGTGTGAGAGGAGGGCACAGGGCTAGTAGAGTGACATGACGTGACAACACAGACAACGATGCGAGAGGAATGAAAACATACAGCGGGTGCAGGGTGTGGAGTGAAACAGAGACCTAAGAACAGAGCTACAACTGAAGACAGAATAAAATATAACATCGAACTGGAACATGACAAACTAATCAGAAAACATGGAGCGTAGATACTAAAGCAAAACTAAACAAGTATTAATAGCAAAATAAACAAGTGATAACCTAATGAAGACTGCATGAGAAGATACAGATAAATACTAAAACTAAATTAAACCAAAACTGACTTAACAAGGTGCTAAAACAAACCATAAGAAAAAGCAGTGACTAAGCAATAACAGAAAACAAATCTTGACATAATAGTACAACAAATATTACAAATGAGAGCAACTAGATACTGTAAACAAGTGATAAATTAAACAATAAATGAAAACACAAATGACTGAAGAAAACTAGTGACAAATCAAAACAGAACAGAGAATAATCACATGATGAAAATAAAATAACTTGTAAATCAAGACCGGAGCATGTGAAGGGGAAAAAAGAGGGAAAACCCAAATCAAACCCAAAGATCTGGCCGAAATCGTGACAAATATAGGTTGAAGAGGATTTGCAAGTCATTGTATTCTGTTTTTATTTACATTTTACACAACATCCCTACTTCATTGTAATTGGGGTTGTACTAAAAGGTGCCATTTTTTATGCAACCCATCATTGTGGCTTTGATATTTTTATTTAATTTATATTAAGCTGATGAGATTTGCTTTCAGCTTGAGTTGGAGGATAAGTTTTCAAATTTTAATATAAAGCCTGAATTACTTGTTGTATTTGAAATGGCATAAACAAATTAAAATGTGTAAAAGCCCAAAGGGGTGTATACTTTTGCAAGGCACTGCATGTTAGGGCCCCGTCCCACTGGGGAGAGGATTAATTGCGCATGAATTGAGTATACAAATTGCGGGCGTTCGTTGTCGTCCACAACAAAAATGGCCAAAAATAACAAATGTCCCAGTATGAATTACGGATATATTAATAATATATAGTGAATATATGATGAACAATCATGGTTATATAACGCATGTAGTGAGGAAACTGATCCGATATATTGAGATTATCACGGCAGTATTACGGGTGTATTATGAATGCATCGTGCACGTGTTGCGCATGCACGGCATCTGCATTGCGGTCATAAAATAAGCGCACTCGGGCCGTCGGCATCACAATTCACACCAATACAGCCTCTGGACTTGGGCAAGTTGATCACAGAGTGTTGTCATGCGAGGGTTAACTGTTCATGAGTTTGGGGAGCGGGAGGGGGAAGCCGCTTGGGGTGTAAGATGGTGTCTTTTTTTTTTGAGTGAGTTGTGGGTAAACAGCAACTCTTCCTTTTGTTGGTGTTAAATAAAAGTTCTGGATTGCAGCAGCTATGTCTTTGTGGATTTACACAGCCGGACTGGCACTGACTGGCAGGTATGTCGCTTTCTGCCACACTTTGGGTTTACGTGACGTGTTTGTTATGCATTCATAGATTGTCCGCAAATCAGCTGCAAAGCAGATGTAATAAAAACGCTTTATTTGTGGCCAATTTGTATGCATTCACTACAACATATTTTAATTTGTGATGTGGACATGATGGGCACGCAATATATCTGTTTTACACACTGTCCCGGTTCGCTGGGCGCCAAGCCGCAAATCCCCGTCAGTTGTGGATATCAGTGGTTAGCGGCAGATATACAGCGCATAGAGTATGTATTGTGTATGAATTGAGTATATATAGAGTATGTAAGGCGGATGTTATCCGCATTCAGATTTTTGAACAGCTCAAAAATCCTGGCTGCAGAAATGCGTGCCTCTGCAGATGATCACGGGCGTGTTCGGATGACGGCCGAGTCATACAGGCATGTTACACAGATATTGCGGATGTTTGGCGAATATGGGCCAATTTTGTGCGCAATCCATACGCAAATCCTCCTAAATGCCAGTGGGACAGGGCCCTAAACTCAAAGGGGCCATACAAAATCCTTTATCAAAAATTGTACCCCTAAATGATTCTCTAAATTTTATGTGAATATGCAGTGACAGTGCAAAAGTGTTTATTGATCATATGAGATTTTTTATTGAGCTGGTAAACAATAACTTATAAACCTATACAGAACATAAGACTAAATGAACACATGCACAAAATGTAAGAAAAGAAACAACTGAATACATACAGAATATAAAAGCCCTTAAAGAATTAACCACAACTAAAAACCCAAGAACGAGACAAAACCAAAAACCACAGCCAAACGGGCCACTGAGCGAACCACAAAAGTGAGACTTCCAAAAATCAAAAATGTGATGTGATGTGCCAACAAATGACCCAAAATCCATTGAAAAACTTCATGAAAGAAAAATCGTGTTGACTAGTATAATCAGACAAAGGTCAATGTCAATAAAAAAAAGGGGAAAAAAAATACAGTTTCTGCTATATCTCTGCAAGGGCTATTGAGATGAGCTAAAGTTTATATTGATCAGCAAAATATTTGTGATTAACTGGCATATGTGGTGTCATAATGAGGTCACAAGGAGAACACAAAGTCATGGATTTGCATTAGCGCTCTAATGCCTTCTATTGTCATTGGAATAATTTGACAAATTAGGATTCAGTGTTGATAACGTCAGTTGTTTTGTAATATGATGTAATAAGATTTAAATATTCCTGTTAACTGTACAAAGTAATGAATTAAGTAATTTTTCAAAGTTACTGTGGCAACACTGATTATTTATTGCTTATATTTGCAAAATATTGAGCCATTTTTCTTACATCTGACTTCAAACTTTTTTTTTTAGTTTATCACATTGGTTTTTTTTTTTTAGTTTATCACATTGTAAAGCAGATTATTTTTTTTAATGCCAAATGCCAAGCTATGTGGATAAATGGTTACAGATTGGGAGGTTAGTCCTAACCTCTGCATTTGCTTTGGGCCTGACTGCTGGCACAGCTTCATTGATTAGAATTCACCAAAACTGAACTTAACACACAGCAGCTTTATATGTGCAGGGTCTTGGGATATTTCAGGGGTCTCCAGTGACCTCGCCTTACCCCCGTCACTCTTATCCCACACATCTGTTCATTTGAAAGAAGGATTTTACCAGTTATTTAAATTTGAACACAATTACCTCGGCGGATAGCCCTCCACACGCAGATTTATTAAACAGAACTTCCAAAACTCGCCTGAGAAAGGATACCAACTGGGCAGTGGTGCCAAGAGGTGGGGGAGCAACCATTTGAGGTGTCATATCCAAACAGTTTAAATCTTCACAGATCATCAAATTTGTAGGAATATTGAAAGTTGTAACTTTTAGTTGTTCATGTGGTCCAGTCATAGTGTCTCTGGTCAGATTATTCAATCTTTGCACATTGAAATGGATATAATTAAATCTATCTACATTTTTTGGTTATCTTGTACCCCTAACAGATGGTTGACTCAATCCCACTACACTTTGATCCACCAATTTATATCCATCAGCCACCCCCTTCTTACCCCAGGAAACTACACTCATCATAAGGGATACAGCAATAGCAAAGCACAGACATTGGATTCACTTAGTTATTTATATATTTTTTTAGGTTTCATCTTCAGATTACCAAATAATGATATTCTTCTCAAGTTGTAACCGGAGTCCTTCATTTTAAACAGATTAGAAACATGTTGGAATCGAAGTTTGTTTTTTGCTATGTATTGTAATGTAATCAACTAAGTCCATGCATTTCAGAATGTTCCAGTAAATTAAATAGTGGGTTAGGAAAGGTTTTATTACTGATGGTTACTTTTTGCAATAACAATGCTGAATTAGTATTTGTTTTATATATGTTCCCCAAACCTAAATGCAGTATGTCATAGATGGAGCTATTAATGAATATAAAGTGAGTAATTAAGAAAAGAAATCATGGGCCTTATACAGAATTGCAATGCATTTTGACATTTTGGAGTTGGCATAATCTATGCGTCTTGTCCAACTTAATTCATCATCAATAGTAACTCAAAACATTTGGTTCCAGTTACAATTTCAATTGTTCTGCTTGAAATCCTGGCCTTATTTCCAAGCACAATGCACTTTATTTTACTGAGATGAAGTGATAATTTGTTTGAGTTAAACCATGGTATGAATGTCTGTAGTCTCGCCCCCAATGTATCCAAAACATGTCCCAAACGATTCCACATCTAATCTTCAAATAATTCTGAGTTTAGAATATGAACACATTGATACCTGTTGTGTAAATAACCAACTATCCAATCCTGTGACACCAGTGATACCATAATCCAATAATGTATTCAATAGGGAAGTGCGGCCCATGGTATCAATTTTTCTTTTTTTTATTAGCCCCACTGCATATTGCTTTCTTCTAATTACATTTATTTATTTGTTCTACAAAGTCCATTACAGCTGCAAAATTAGTTTGGGGAGGGAAGTAATGTGGAAAAATAAAAAAAAATGCATAATCCTTTTTTCCCCAAAGTGAGAGAGACTGTCTATGTGTATCAGTTAACTAAGAATCAGCAGGGTGCCAGCTTAATTAGTTAAAAGTGATTAAAATCGTTAAAACAAGGCAATAAGTGTATTTGATCAACTTTATTTATTTTCAGCATTAATCTGACCAAAGTGTTGACCAATTCTTTTCTTTTTATCCCAAAACCTACCCATTAGACATACAAACCTTTTGCAAGTACAGGCTTGGTGATTCCACACAGTAAACATTTAACATGAAGCCCAACATAAATTCTATCACACATAAACACATTTAAATATGGATTAAAAATAGCAAACTTTAACTTTATAAAGACACAGTGAGTCAATGTTATTTCCCTTTTGTATGTCTGAAACAATGTTTAGTTTGCAGGAATAAACGTGGATCCAGACGGACAGTAATTATGTGGAAGGTTGCCCAATAACCTCCATCATCAAAGGCCTATTAAATTTGCATATATCAGATAATAAGTAATAAGCAATAAGCGCTTCATCATTCATTCATTCAATATGAAAGTCTGCAGCTTTTTTGTTTAATTCACAGCGGGGGGTGTGTGCAGGTCAGTAAGACCTCATGAGGGTTTATCTTGTACCGGTCAAAAACACAGGATGATCAAAATATTGGCTTATTGTTACATTTGTTGCTTCTACATTTGTCAATTCACCCTCAACAATATTAATGCTTCCAGCAGGAGTTCTATGAACACATAATTGTCAATTTGCAGAAAAGGAAGTCTGTTTACCTTTTTTGATTTGTTGTTTATTGCGTAAAATCATGTGTGTGTGTTAGTCTATGAAGTGAGTATGGTGAGTGTTGCCTCAGTTTTCGACATTGAACAGTTGTTCTTTTCACATCTGCAGCGGCATATTTGTTTCCTATTTATTTACACAATGGCTTGCAGAGCAAAAATGAGATTACTTGTATCTTCTCGCTTGTTTGGTCTTGAACGAAGGTAAGAATGGCACATACTGGGAACACCTTTCAAAAAGTCAGCACAGAACGGGATATCGTAGCAGGACAGATCGCACACGTACTTATTTTCATTTGGTTATCTTGAATGATGTTCCAGTTTGTGAGGCCTCTTTCTTTGTCAGTGCCTAAAAAAGAAAAAGAAAAAAAACAAAACACATATTATTGGGTCCATAAGTAACTGGACAATTACTTTTTTGGTAATTTTGCCTATGTATGCAGCCATTTTGGACTTGAAATGTAGTGCCAGTTTTTAGATTTGATTTGTTTGATTTAACATTTTAAAAAAATTGCATGTACATTCATGAATGATGACTATTGTTTCAGAAAGTCCCTTCATTTCCAAACCCTGTAAATAATTCATTCATTCACTGATTGATTTTCTATAACCCTATTCCAATGAAGTTCGGACGTTGTGAAAAATGTAAATATAAACAGAATACAATGATTTGCAAATCCTCTACAACCTATATTCAATTGAATACACTACAAAGACAAGATATTTAATGTACAAACTGATAAAGTTTTTTGTTTTGTGCAAATATTTGATAATTTTGAAATGGATGCCTGCAACACATTTCAAAAAAGCTGGTACAGTGGTATGTTTACCACTGTGTTACATCACCTTTCCTTCTAACAACACTCATAAGTGTTTGGGAACTAAGGACACTGTATGCACACACACAGTGCACGCCACACATTCATTGTTTCTTTTTTCTTGGCTCCTTTGCTGATCAGGCAGTCAGTTGACAGCACCTTTAGGAAATTACACCTTGTGTTCACATGTATTGTAATATCTAAACTTAAAAATAAATCATCTCAGTTACAGATTCATTCATTCATTCATCTTCTACCACTTAGTCCAATTAAGAGTCGCGGGGGCTGGAGCCTATGCCCAGCAGTCATAGAGCGCGAGGCAGGGTACACCAGGACAGGACGCCAGTCTGTTGCAGGGCCACAAATAGACAAATAAACACAGACACACCCACACACACACCTACAGACAATTTAAAGATCCCAATCCACCTAACCCGCATGTCTTTGGATGTGGGAGGAAACCGGAGCACCCGGAGGAAAACCCACGCAAACACAGGGAGAACATGCAAACTCCACACAGAAAGGCCACGGTACCGCGCGTTTATTACGGACTACAAACATGGTGCCGCACGCCAACAGAAAAGCCGGAAACAGAACACGTCACCCGAGCTCTTAAAGGGACCGCTACTATTACATGAATCACAACATAGCACCTAACAGAACACTTATAAGAAAGTGAATTATGCCGTCAGTGTTGAGAGCACTACACATGCCCCCCCAGAATTCACTTAAAAGGACACCTGAACAAAAAGAAAAAATGTTATCAACGGTGGGGGGCGAATCAAACGTCCAGTGCGGCTCCGCCGTATGGGAGAAGGCGGAACCGCCCCCTCAGTGGCTGTCTGCAGGGCTCCCCAGCGGCATGGTCGAGGGGCAGGGGGAACAGGAAAAGGGAGCCTAGTCAGAGGCCGTCCTCGTTTAGGGGGTTGCGCCAACTCAACTGGCGTGGCCAGATCTAGGTGAGCTGGCTTAAGGCGGTCCACAGATATACACTCCGGTTTGCCCCCAATGTCTACCACAAAGTGCTTGTCCCCAGTTTCCACAACACGGAAAGGGCCCTCGTAAGGCAGACGGAGAGGTCCGTGGTGATCATCTGCTCGAATGAAAACATAGCCAGCAGACTGTAGGCTACTGGGGACGTGAGAGTTCGGCAAACCGTGACAGGAAGTAGGAAGTGGAGCAAACAGCCTGGCATTATCCAACAGGCTGGAGTGCTGGGATGTGGCTGACCAAGGGTCGTGGTGTTAGGGACGAAATCCCCGGGGGACCCGTAGTGGCTGACCATAGACCAGCTCTGCGGAGGAGGCCTGAAGGTCTTCCTTCGGTGCTGTCCTGATGCCCAGCATGACCCATGGGAGCTTGTCAGCCCAGGAACTGTCCTTCAGGCTAGCACGCAGGGAGGCTTTCATTGACCTGTGAAAACATTCGCAGAGGCCATTACTCTGGGGGTGGTAGGCCGTGGTGCGGTGGAGTTTAACTCCCAAGCTTCCTGCGACAGTGTTCCAAAGTTCAGAGGTAAACTGAACGCCCCGGTCCGAGGAAATGTCTGATGGGGTGCCAAAACGGGACACCCAGGTGCCAATAAATGCCCGTGCCACATCAGCCGATGGTATAGATGAACAGTGGAACGCCTCTGCCCACCGTGTGGTCCTGTCGACCATAGTGAACACATGAGTGTAACCCTGCGAGGGTGGAAGTGGGCCAACTAGGTCGATGTTGACGTGGTCGAAACGTTGTTCTGGCACTTGAAACTGTTCCAGTGGCGCTTTGGTGTGGCGATGTACTTTGGCACGTTGGCACTCCATGCAAGTGTTTGCCCAGTCCCTCACGTCCTTTTTAAGACCGTGCCACACAAACTTGGCTGGCCACCAGCCGTTGTGAGGCCTTGGTTCGCAGGGTGTGAGAGGCCATGGATGGCGTCAAAAACAGGTCACCCTCCACGTCGCAGGCAGCAAACAGACCTAGGAGAGCCCATGGAGACGTCGGCAAAGCAGAGTGGTGCCAGCATCGCCAAATGCCACATCCTGTAGCTGCAGCCCAGTAACGGATGAACGGCAAGCCTGCACGTCCGGGTCTGTGGCCTGCTCTGCTGCCATGCTGTCGTAGTCCAGGCCAAGGTGGACCGCCCCCACAACAACGCGGGAGAGGCAATCTGCGACATGGTTGTGCTTTCCAGAAAGGTGTGCAATGTCCGTCATGAACTCCGAAATGTAAGTCAGCTGTCGCTGTTG
This sequence comes from Thalassophryne amazonica, assembly GCF_902500255.1. Taxonomy (NCBI): domain Eukaryota; kingdom Metazoa; phylum Chordata; class Actinopteri; order Batrachoidiformes; family Batrachoididae; genus Thalassophryne; species Thalassophryne amazonica. The sequence continues at coordinate 19,025,101 of NC_047110.1, read as the reverse complement.
CCTGCCCGACCATGGCTGAGTGACTTTGGACATGGCGAAAGTCAGAGGCTTGTGGTCCACAAAAATGGTGAAAAGGCGTCCCTCCAGCAGTGAACAAAAGTGTTGGATGGCGAGGTACACCCCATGTAGCTCCCGATCGAAGGTGCTATAACTTCGCGTTCACTGGGACGCAACGGCCTGCTGAAAAAGGCGAGAGGGCTGCCAGGGCATTACCCACCCACCTGCTCGTAAACCTCACCGACCGGCAGTAGTCTGAGGCGTCCATGGTAAGTGCGATTGGGGGCGGAGGAGGCGGGATGGGCCACAACATGGGCGGCCTTAGCCAGGGCTGTCTTAGCGTCCGGCAAAAGCCTTGTCTCTTTCCGGCCCTACCAGCCCACAGTGTGCTTAGGCTTGCCGCCTTTCAGAGCCTCGTAGCAAGGGTCGGCATGATTTGGGGCGGCGCCTGGGGGAGAAAAACGGTGGGTAGAAGTTAACCATGCCTAGGAACTCCTGTAAGGCTTGACAGTGACTGGGCGTGGGAAAGTGGTGATGTCCTCCACTTTTGACGGAAGAGGAACAACCCCGTCCTTTGTGACTCTGTGCCCGCATAGAAGTCTATGGTGGACAGGCCGAACTCCCACTTGGCTGAATTGATGATGAGCCCGTGCTCGGTAAGTCGCTCGAACAGAGTGCGAAGGTGCGAAAGGTGCTCTGAAGATGATGAACTGGCCACCAGGATGTCGTCAAGTTACACAAACATGAAAGGCAGATCCTGTAACACAGAGTCCATGAGCTGCTGGAAAGTTTGAGCAGCATTCTTGAGCCCAAACGGGGTGGGCAGGAACTCAAACAAACCAAACGGCATGATTACTGTTGTGTGGGCCGCCAGAAGAGGAGGTACTGCTGGCCCACCACCAGAGGGTGCCCTGCCTGAAGTGCGGGCTTCAGGCACGAGAGGGCGCTGCCACCTCCCAAGAGCGGCCGGGTTGACAGCTGTCACTCATCGGCTATGACAGCTGTCACCAATCATCTGCACTTCACCCCGGATAAAAGCAGGATGACACCTCCACCACGTCGCTGAGATATCGTTCTTCTACGGAGGTAACACTCTCAGCCTGAATATTCCTATATTGATTCCAGTAGATACATTGTTGCAGCTGTCTTCCCGAAGGACCGGCGTGGGCTGCGACTGCTTCGCTCTGCTTTCCGCCAGATAAGTGATTAGACAGACACTGCAGGAGTGTGTGTTAGAGGTGGAGGTGGAATGCCCACTGTTGTTGTTACTGGGTGTACATACACCCACACTTGACTGTTTTTGCTCTTCGCCAGCAGTACCAGATCCGACACGCGGAGACGGTGGCCACCTGAGGGACTCGGGACCTGGCGGCTCCAGTATCCTTCTGGTTCGGTGGCGGAGGAAATCGTGTGGTTCCGGTTCTTCTCTAGACGGACGCCTCCTATCATCGAGCCTGCCCACACGACACCTTTATCCATTGACTTTGTATTTATTCTATAATCTGCTGTGTGTGGTTGTGGCATTCACAACAGTAAAGTGTTCAAATTTAACTCCTTCTATTGTCCGTTCATTTACGCCCCCTGTTGTGGGTCCGTGTCACTACACTTTCACAACAATTACAGCTGTTTTTGGGATGTCGAGAGGGTGTACGGGCACTTGATGGTATCCTCTGATCAGGTCCACCTTCGAAAAAATGACCTTACCAGCCAGGTGCGCTGAAAAATCCTGGATGTGCGGCACTGGGTAGCGGTCAGGCGTTGTCGCGTCCTTGAGCCATCAGTAGTCCCCACAAGGACGCCAGCCCCCCCCCCCGGCTTGGGGACGAGGTGTAGGGGGGAGGCCCAAGGACTGTTGGAGCGACGAACAATCCCCAGGCGCTCCATGGACTCGAGCTTGTTCGGCTCGAGGCGTCGAGCGCGGGCATATACAGGCGGGCCAGTGGTGTCAATGTGATGCTCGACACCGTGCTTGGCTGTGGAAGAGGAGAAGGTGGGCTGTGTGAGTGCTGGGAACTCGGCGAGCAGACGCTGGAAACTGTCCGTGACAGAGAGCAGGCTGGAGAGGTGCAGTGCATCAGAGTTGCTGAGGGCGCATGCATACGAACAGAAAGTGACGGCGTCGATCATGCACTGATTTTTAACGTCCACCAACAGTCCATATGCACACAAAAAATCTGATCCTAAGAGGGGAACGGCTACTTTGGCAGTCACAAAGTCCCAGCTAAAGCGTTGGCCCCCAAAACACAGTTCAACATGCCTTGTGCCGTACATATGGATGGGGCTACCATTGGCGGCTTCCATGGGGGGGCTGTGGGTGTCAGCTACCACGTCCACCTGTGAAGCAGGCAGTAGACTCCGCTGTGCCCCTGTGTCGCAGAGGAAGCGTCGGCCGGAGACGGAGTCGTGGATGAAGAGCAGCCTGCCGGCATGGCCGACGCTCACGGCCACTAGTGAGCGCCGGCCTTGGCGTTTCCCACTCCACTGAAGCTGCATGGAGAGCGGCATCGTTTGACCTTGGGGCCAAACCTGGCATGGTAGAAGCACACACCTGAAGACTGCTGCCGACGCGGGGCTGCTGCGTTGAGCATATGATCATCCGGTACTTCTGATACAGCACCAGCAGGGAGAAGGGCGGCTGCGCAGGGCTGCTGACTCGCCAGGAAACACTTGTCAGCCTCAGCAGCCAGTGCTCTGCAATCAGTGCTGGCAGTGTTGGCCAAAGCAGCTCTCACATGAGCAGGCAGTTGGCGTAGGAAAAGGTGGCGGAAAAGGTAATCTGGCTTGTTGTCGCCAAGCAGGTCGAGCATTCTGTCCATTAGCTCTGAGGGCTTGCTGTCACCGAGCCCTTGAAGATAGAAAAGCCTATTGGCCCTCTCAGCGTCAGACAGTTCGAATGTTTGAAGTAAGTATTCCTTCAGAGTTTCATACTTTTCCGTCAGAGGAGAACGTTTAAGAAGGCTCACCACTCTCGATGCCGTAGAACCTCCGAGGGCAGATACCACGTAGTAGTATTTAGTTTCGTCAGTGGTGATCTGATGCAAGGCAAACTGTGCCTCAGTCTGAGCGAACCAGGCTGAAGCAGAAGATTCCCAGAATTCGGGGAGCTTGAGAGACACAGCGTTGGCGGTCATGGCGATCTGGATACGTCCAGTAAACAAACGTCGGGGTCACCAGTGTAGAAGTTGTCTTTTGGCGAAAAGACGAGCCGAAACTTTTCTCATTAAGACTCTTTGAGTCGCGTTTATTAACAGACTACAAACATGGCACCGCGCGTTTATTACGGACTACAAACATGGCGCCGCGCGCCAACAGAAAAGCCGGAAACAGAACACGTCACCAGAGCTCTTAAAGGGATCGCTACTATTACATGAATCACAACATAGCACCTAACAGAACACTTATAAGAAAGTGAATTATACCGTCAGTGTTGAGAGCACTACATTATCCTTTTAAACAAAATACACATGAATTGTTCTAAATTATTTAAACCTTGTAATTACATTAGCTTCAAATATCTTATTCCAAAAAATGGCGCTTACATATGAATATTCCCTGGTCTCCAACATCTTACTTTGCAAAGTGTGCATTTGCTCTGAGATGTTTGAATTCAAGGGTTAACACAGTCTGAGAATGTATCGCCTTGCTCAACTCATTATAGTGCAGCAGATAAGAGAATATTTAGAGGGGAATCCTGCAAATGGTGATAAAAGCATCAAATTCAGCAGAAATACTCCTCAGACAATCCTCTTTTGAAAAACTCGATTGGCCACTTGAATTTTCAATCGATGGTCAGGTAGGGGTCAATTGAAGAATTACACAGAGGTCAAAATTAAAAGATGCTCCAATCATATTGAAAATCATGGAAGTCCATCGCGAGCAATGAAGACGTCAGTGGATTTTCATATGTGAGCGCAAGCTGAAGTTTGATGCACAAATGCGTCCACACTTTGGACATGCTACATCCTGCCTTTGTGAGGCAGGTCTCCTCTCCTTTCGAGCTTGGCGCTTCTGATCCAGATCCCACAGGTGCTTTTCTTCAAAGGTTTGGACACCCTTGTGGACAGCCATGCGCCAGGCGCTGCGGTCAGAGGCAAGAGTTTCCCAACCCTGAAGTGGGATACCACAGGCTCCAAGGGATGCTTTCAGGCCATCCTTGAAGCGCTTGAGTGGTCGTCCAATGTTTCTTGCGCCAACTCCAAGAAGAAGATCACCTTTGGGAGTCATGAGTCATCCATCCGGACAACATGCCCAACCCACCTCAACTGTGCTTTCATGACAAATGCCTCAATGCCAGGTATGTCAGCTCTGTGAAGCACTTCTGTGTTGGAGGCCCTGTTCTCCCATGAAATGCCCATGATTTTGCACAGGCAGCAGAGATGAAACTGGTCCAGGGTTCAGAACTGTTTCCTATACAGGGTCCATGTTTCACAACCATAGAGTAGGGATGTGACCACAACTGCTCTGTAGACTGCCAGCTTGGTGTGAAGTGTGATGCCACGTTCACTCCATAAGCAAGTCCACAGCCTGCTGAAGGAAGCACCTGCCTTTGCTAGTCTGCTCGAGACTTCTCTATCTATGCTGCAGGTCAAGGACAAGCAGCTCCCTAGGTAAGTGAAACAATCAACGCTGTAAAATGTTGTACCCTCTATCTTGTTAGTGGGCTTTGGGGGAAAACGGCCAGGTGCAGGCTGAAGCATCACTTTCGTTTTTCGTAGGCTGATTGTCAGTCCAAAGGTTCTGGCTGCAGTAACCAGGCAGCTGGAAAGCTCTTGCAGCTGTGGCTCACTGAGTGCAGCAAGAGCACAGTTGTCCGTGAACAGAAAGTCACGCACAAGGGCCTCAAGGACCTTGGTTTTGGCCTTCAGCTGTCTCAGGTCAAATAGACGGCCATCACATCTATAGCGAACAGTGATTCCTGCATTGGTTTTGGAGAATGCAGAGAACAGCGTAGTAGCAAACATGAGGCTGAACAAGGCTGGTGCCAAGACGCATCCTTGCTTCACACCATTGAACACTGGGAAGGGGTCTGACACAGAGACATTTTCCACCACATGGGCCATCATGCCATCATGGAAGGATCTGATGATACTGATGAACTTTTGTGGGCATCCAAGCTTGGACAGTATGGACCACAGACCATGGCGACTGACGGTATCAAAAGCCTTTGCCAGGTCAACGAACAGGATGTAAAGGTTTTGGTTCTGTTCCCGGCACTTCTCCTGCAACTGGCGAAGTGCAAAGATCATGTCGATTGTTCCCCTGTTGCTCCTGAAGCCACACTGGCTCTCGGACACAACATCATCCAGCAGGTGGAGTGTGATGCGGTTCAGGATGACACGGGCCATGATCTTCCCTGCAATACTCAGTGGCGAAATGCCTCTATGGTTGTCACATGATGCTCTGTCACCTTTGTTCTTATACAGGTGTATGATGTTTGCGTCCTTGACGTCCTGTGGCACTGATCCTGCCTGCCAAAGCTGCTGCATCAGCTCAGTGAGCTTGATGGCCATGGGCACTCCACCGTCCTTGAAAATCTCAGGGGGGATCCCATCCAGGCCTGGTGCTTTGCCGATCTGGAGCTGCTTGATTGCTTTCCTGGTCTCCTCCAGAGCCAGGGGGATCTTCAAGTGATGACAAAACCGGGCGCTGGGGCATATCAAGAATTGCTCGTTGATCTATCTGGGATGGCCTATTCAGCAACTGACTGAAGTGGTCACACCACCGCTGTACAATGTCACTTTTCTCAGTAAGCAGAGTGCCATCAGCTGCACGAATAGGTGCCATGGCATTGAAGGATGGTCCATACACTGTCTTCAAGCCAGCAAAGAATTTGTTGGAGTTATGTTCATCTGCATACACTTGGAGCTCTGCAGCCTTGGCCTCCCACCATTTATCCTTCATCTGACGCAGGTCAGACTGAACTTTGCTTCTAAGATGCTTGAAACGACCATGCTTAGCTGTGGATCCCTTATCACTCAGCCAGATGTTGTACGCTTCTTGCTTCTATTTCAGCAGGCTGGTAATCTCTGTGTTGTTGCTGTCAAACCAGTCCTGGTGTTTCCTCTTCAAGTGCCCGAGTGTCAGTTTGGCAGAGACAGAAAAATATTCCACATTATTTGCCTGATCATAAAGATTCCAAAAAGGTATAGTTTGGACTATCTGACTGATTTCTATGGAGTTACGGAATAAAAACAGCAAGAATAATGACAAAGGTCAGTTTCATTTTGTACAGGGGTCAAAAGTTAAAGTTGCTCCAATTTTGGTAAAAAGTGATGGAAATTACTAGTTGAGTTAACACGGTTTTAAAAAGGAATAGTTTGGACGATGTATCATCCTTACTTATCACGTTACGGGGTAACATATATCACATGTCATAGAATCCAATAGACGTAGACCTTGTTTGACCTTTACTTTGGAGACCAAGCATTCAACACTGTCAACACTATTCCATTTATTAATCCTATTAGCGCAACCAATAATTTGCGTCACTTTTTTACCAAAATTGGAGCAACTTTAACTTTTGACCCCTGTACAAAATGAAACTGACCTTTGTCACCATTCTTGCTGTTTTTATCCCATAACGCCATAGAATTCAGTCACAGATAGTCCAAACTATACCTTTTTGGAATCTTTATGATCAGGCAAATAATGTGGAATATTTTTCAATATGACTGGAACATCTTTTAATTTTGACCTCTATGTAATTCTTCAATTGACCCCTACCTGACCACCGATTGAAAAGTCAAGTGGCCAGTTGGTTTTTTTCAAAAGAGGAGTGTCTAAGGAGTATTTCTGTGAATTTGATGCTTTTATCACCATTTACGTGATTGTTTCAGTTACAGTGAGGAAAATAAGTATTTGAACACCCTGCGATTTTGCAAGTTCTCCCACTTAGAAATCATGGAGGGGTCTGAAATTTTCATCTTAGGTGCATGTCCACTGTGAGAGACATAATCTAAAAAAAAAAAAAAAAAAAAAAAAAAAATCCGGAAATCACAATGGATGATTTTTTTTATAATTTATTTGTATGTTACTGCTGCAAATAAGTATTTGAACAACTGTGAAAATCAATGTTAATATTTGGTACTTTGTTTGCAATTACAGAGGTCAAATGTTTCCTGTAGTTTTTCACCAGATTTGCACACACTGCAGCAGGGATTTTGGTCCACTCCTCCATACAGATCTTCTTCAAATCTTTCAGGTTTGGCGTTTCAGCTGCCTCCAAAGATTTTCTATTGAGTTCAGGTCTGGAGACTGGCCAGACCACTCCAGGACCTTGAAATGCTTCTTACGGAGCCCCTCCTTAGTTGACCTGGCTGTGTATTTGGGGTCTTTTTCATGCTGGAAGACCCAGCCATGACCCATCTTCAATGCTCTTACTGAGGGAAGGAGGTTGTTTGCCAAAATCTCTCAATACATGACCCCATCCATCCTCCCTTCAATACGGTGCAGTCGTCCTGTCCACTCTGCAGAAGAGCACCCCCAGAGTATGATGTTTCCACCCTCATGCTTCACGGTTGGGGTGGTTTTCTTGGGGTTGTTCTCATCCTCTAAACATGGTAAGTGGAGTTGATTCCAAAAAGCTCTATTCTGGTCTCATCTGACCACATGATCTTCTCCCATGCCTCCTCTGGATCATCCAGATGGTCACTGGTGACCTTCAAACGGGCCTGGATATGTGCTGGCTTGAGCAGGGGGACCTTGCTGCCCTGCAGGATTTTAAACCATGGCAGCATCATGTGTTACTAATGTAATCTTTGTGACTGTGGTCCCAGCTCTCTTCAGGTCATTGACCAGGTCTTCCTGTGTAGTTCTGGGCTTTCTCAGAATCATCCTTACCCCACAAAGTGAGATATTGCATGGAATCCCAGACCGAGGGAGATTGACAGTCATCTTGTGTTTCTTCCACTTTCTAATAAATAATCATATGAGTCGTCTTCTACCAAGCTGCTTGCCTGTTGTCCTGTAGTCCCTCCCAGCCTTGTGCAGGTCTACAGTTTTGTCCCTGGTGTCCTTAGACAGCTCTTTGGTCTTGGCTATGGTGGACAGGTTGGAGTGTGATTGATTGAGTGTGTGAACAGGTGCCTTTTATACAGGTAACAAGTTCAAACAGGTGCAATTAATACAGGTAAAGAGTGCAGAATAAGAGGGCTTCTTAAAGAAAAATTAACAGGTCTGTGAGAGCCAGTATTCTTGCTAGTTGGTAGGGGGTTCAAATACTTATTTGCAGCAGTAACATACAAATAAATTATTAAAAAGATCATACATTGTGAAACTCCAAACCTGAAAGATTTGAAGAAGGTCTGTATGGAGGAGTGGACCAAAATCCCTGCTGCAGTGTGTGCAAATCTGGTGAAAAACTACAGGAAACATTTGACCTCTGTAATTGCAAACAAAGTACCAAATATTAACATTGATTTTCACAGTTGTTCAAATACTTATTTGCAGCAGTAACATACAAATAAATTATAAAAAAATCATACATTGTGATTTCCGGATTTTTTTTTTAGATTATGTCTCTCACAGTGGACATGCACCTAAGATGAAAATTTCAGACCCCTCCATGATTTCTAAGTGGGAAAATTTGCAAAATCGCAGGGTGCTCAAATATTTATTTTCCTCACTGTATCTGCTGCACTATTAATCATGACGGACAAGTGAGGGGTTGTGGTTCTGGTAGCAGCCATCTTGCCAATTTTCCAGTAGATCAGGGCAGCACATAAACCAATAAGTACCAGCCCTCCTACAATGAAACCAAATATAAATAAATCCTCAACATCCTCCATAGAGAATGGCACAAAGCATGTGACACGCCAAGTCTCCCAGGAGTCAAGAACATAGCCTGCAGGGTAGGTTCCATCTGGGCATGCAGGGTCCCCTGTCCCTGATTTCCTTGTTGAAAAAATTGTGTCATTCATGTTCAGAGACCAGCTGATCAATTCCATGGTTAATCCAATATAGTTTGAAGAATTCACAGTCTGGTGAAGTAGGGGATTTGAAGGTGGGGGCAGAGATACAGGAGAGAGGAGGAGATGCGGCCGCCCTCGCTGGAGTTCCAAGCACGTGTTGATCACCAACCTGATGATTTTTCATGTCGATATGACTTGTCTTGAGAAATGGAGCACTTACAGTGCAGATTCAGGTCAAGTTAAGGATATGGACAGACCCAAAACTTTTGTCTTCCATCTGGCATGATGAGTACATAACAAGTCTAAAGGCCAAGCATCACTTTTATTGAATTTCAGCATTCTGATGACAAGAACATTAATTATCTTAGTGAATAAGACCTTCAGTCCATGCTAAATGCATTGACCTTGTGTTAAAGAAAATGGGGCTATCAATCGACCTGAACAAAATGAAAATTCTTCATCAAGAGACATGGCACATACATGGCAGGTGATACATTGGTCAAGACAGATGCCTCTGCTGTGCTGGGTCATTGGGCCCACTACTTTGAGCAGCTGCATAAGGCTGATCCTCTTGATGGGATGTTAGACCTTTCTAAAGATAAAGATAAACTTTATTGATCTCACAGAGGAGCAGTGGTGGGCACACTTCCGATAATCCAATAACAGATAATTATCAAAGATAGTGTTTTTGTTATCGGATTATCTTTTTAGATAACTTTAAAAACCATTATCGGACTAATTATCTTATGATGAATTGTCCTCCGATAACTTTTAGACTGATAACACAGTAAACCCAGCTGAACAACAGCAAACATTTTTAAAATTTAAAATCAGTTGAGACCTACCTGTTAAAAGTTTCCTAACAGATGTATATAGTTCTATCCTCTGCAAACAGTAGAAAGATACTTCCAGGAAAAACCACTCTACCTCTGCAAGCAAAGGAGAACTAGTCACAAAAAACAAAAAAACATTTCCTTTAACACCATACTGATATGCTGGCAATATCACCCAAGTCATTCAGAGGCATACATTTTTAACTTATGTTTCAAATTTTAACAAAACTAATTTTGGACAAGTTATTTAAAATTACTGTCATGTCTGAAGTTTTATAAAGTGAAAATATCAGATATATGTTTTAGTTTTAAAATAATGTGCTAATTTTTAAGGTTTTGTGAGCACATGTTGAGCCCAGCAGTGCATTATGGGTAGGACAGGGTGTTCACAACAGGACAAATCCATTTCAGACAATCTGTTCAGGCTCCACAGACAGCAACATTAAACTCTAGTGCCTAAAACTCTCGTGAATATATTCTCTGGGTTTATAGACGTTATTGCATTTGCGTTTGTTAAATTCCACGCATCTTAAATGTAGCAGACGGATTATCTGGGATTTTGTTTTGGAAAGATTTCAAGGTCTCTACTGCCATCTACTGGCCAGTGGTGTTCATGGCAGTATTTTTTTTTTTTTTACAAATGAAGTTTAAAAACAAAACAACAACAAAAAACATTACAAGACAGCTCTGCGGTGTTTGCACAGGCACAGTATGAGCGGTTGTACACTTGTAGCTCTGCAGCAGCAGGATACCCTCACGACGGCCGACCAGAATAATATCAAACAGGTTTGATTTTCATTCGACCATACAATCGGCGATCAGGAGGTGGTTGTCAGATGTTAAACGCAGCTTGTTACTCCACGTACACTACATGATGCAGGACGCGCGATTAACCTGAAACTCGGTCCAAAAAATTCTCTCGCACAGTGTAAAGCCAACATTTATGTGTCATTACTGAGTGCACGTTTTACAACATCATAAAACGTGCGCACATTCTCTCCACATGTAAAACATTTTGCGATGACACTTCCAGGGCTCCGTAAAAATGCCTGTTTTTACAAATAAAAAATGGAATATTTTACAAAAGCACATTTATCTCAATTATCTGTAAACACCAACACACAACACACGTCACATTAACGTGTTGGTTTACATAATGAATGATTGAACCAATCAGTGTTTAGCAGAGGCACATTTTACCCAGAATCCTTTGCGATCTGTCTGTGTGTGTTACAAAACCTCAGAATTAGTGCATTATTCAACATTAAAAGATATATGTTATATTTTAACTTTTTACAAATGACAGAATTGACATTAATGGAGTTATTCTATCAGTATTCACACCAAACCATAAGTCAGGATGCCTTTATTTTTCAAGACCACAGCATTGTGATTGGTACAGAGCTGGCTTTGTGACTGCTCTTAGGGTGTTTCAGTGCTGTAGCTGTGTAGGGTCCAGCAGGGGGCAGCATGTTCAAACATAGAAATGCTGACTCATTGTTTGAGTCTTTTGTCACTTCCAAAAGCGATCGTGGTGTTAAAACACAAATTCAGCTTGTTAGTAGTTGCAAATGTACCAGAGACAACACTGGAATTTATCGGTTACCTGTAAATTTCGATACATTTTTGGGTGGTTTATCTTTATCAAAGATAACTTTTCAGTTATCTGATTATCTGTTATCGAAGTTAATTTTTTGGTTATCTGTGCCCACCACTGCAGAGGAGAAATTCACATGTTACATCAGCTCTTAAAAAAAAAACTCACACAAGGTGGGTGCAAGTAGACGAAAATCTTCATCCAACAGCGTGTGCAAGGATAAGCAATAATAATAATACTTAACTATACTAAACGGTACAAGACATAAGAAATGAGTTAGAAATAGAATATATATATATATATATATATATATATATACACACACACACACACATGCATATGTATATACGAGGTCTGTTAGAAAAGTATCTGACCTTTTTATTTTTTTGAAAAACCTGATGGATTTGAATCACGTGTGCTTGCATGAGCCAGCCTTGAACCTTTGTGCGCATGCGTGAGTTTTTTCACGGCTGTCGATTGCGTCATTTGCTTGTAAGCAGCCTTTGTGTGAGGATGGGTGGAGTCTCTCGGCGTTTTTTCTTTGCAAGGAAATGGCGGAACAACTGGAGCAGTGCAACTGCATCAAATTTTGCCAGAAACTGGGCAACAGCCAGGTGGAAACCATTTGGATTATTCAGATGGCTTTCGGTGACGATGCTATGAGCATCACACAGATTAAGGAGTGGTACAACTGGTTTAAAGACGGCCGCACAACGGTGGAGAGCGAGCCGCGCTCCGGGCAGCCAACAACATGCTGAATTGACCAGATAATTTCCAAAGTGAATGCTGTGGTGATGTGGGACCGTTGTGTGACTATCCGAAAAATTGCGGAAGAGGTGGACATCAGCACTTTTTCGGCACATTCCACTGTGACAGAAGATTTTGCCATGAAAAGAGTTGCAGCAAAATTCATGCTGCTGGCTTCGGCATGAAGCTGATGGCACAGCAAAAGCGCTTCCGTGTTGAAGCCTCACAGGACATGTTGTGACATGCTCACCTCTTCCACAATTTCTCGTAAATGGGGAATCTTCTTCACAGACTAAGGTTAATTATGGAGTTCCACAAGGTTCTGTGCTAGGACCAATTTTATTCACTTTATACATGTTTCCCTTAGGCAGTATTATTAGACGGCATTGCTTAAATTTTCATTGTTACGCAGATGATACCCAGCTTTATCTATCCATGAAGCCAGAGGACACACACCAATTAGCTAAACTGCAGGATTGTCTTACAGACATAAAGACATGGATGACCTCTAATTTCCTGCTTTTAAACTCAGATAAAACTGAAGTTATTGTACTTGGCCCCACAAATCTTAGAAACATGGTGTCTAACCAGATCCTTACTCTGGATGGCATTACCCTGACCTCTAGTAATACTGTAAGAAATCTTGGAGTCATTTTTGATCAGGATATGTCATTCAAAGCGCATATTAAACAAATATGTAGGACTGCTTTTTTGCATTTGCACAATATCTCTAAAATTAGAAAGGTCTTGTCTCAGAGTGATGCTGAAAAACTAATTCATGCATTTATTTTCTCTAGGCTGGACTATTGTAATTCATTATTATCAGGTTGTCCTAAAAGTTCCCTGAAAAGCCTTCAGTTAATTCAAAATGCTGCAGCTAGAGTGCTAACAGGGACTAGCAGGAGAGAGCATATCTCACCCATATTGGCCTCTCTTCATTGGCTTCCTGTTAATTCTAGAATAGAATTTAAAATTCTTCTTCCTACTTATAAGGTTTTGAATAATCAGGTCCCATCTTATCTTAGGGACCTCATAGTACCATATCACCCCAATAGAGCGCTTCGCTCTCAGACTGCAGGTTTACTTGTAGTTCCTAGGGTTTGTAAGAGTAGAGTGGGAGGCAGAGTCTTCAGCTTTCAGGCTCCTCTCCTGTGGAACCAGCTCCCAATTCAGATCAGGGAGACAGACACCCTCTCTACTTTTAAGATTAGGCTTAAAACTTTCCTTTTTGCTAAAGCTTATAGTTAGGGCTGGATCAGGTGACCCTGAACCATCTCTTAGTTATGCTGCTATAGACTTAGACTGCTGGGGTGTTTCTCTTTTTGCTCTGCATGCACCACTCTGCATTTAATCATTAGTGATTGATCTATGCTCCCCTCCACAGCATGTCTTTTTCCTGGTTCTCTCCCTCAGCCCCAACCAGTCCCAGCAGAAGACTGCCCCTCCCTGAGCCTGGTTCTGCTGGAGGTTTCTTCCTGTTAAAAGGGAGTTTTTCCTTCCCACTGTTGCCAAGTGCTTGCTCACAGGGGGTCGTTTTGACCGTTGGGGTTTTTCCGTAATTATTGTATGGCCTTGCCTTACAATATAAAGCGCCTTGGGGCAACTGTTTGTTGTGATTTGGTGCTATATAAATAAAACTGATTTGATTTGACTGAAAAGCCACCGAAAGCCGTCTGAATCTTCCGAATGGTGGAAGAGGTGAGCATATACGCATATATACACACACACACACGCACACACATATGCACGTACACACCTATACACATACACATATATATAAACATGATTGGGATTGAAAAGGAGATAGGCGCATCTTCTTTACGATATGTGAAATGGAGTTTAGATGTGGTAAGGTGACATTAGTGCAGGGATTTGTAAATGAGTTGTTACTGCACATGATTTGTGGACATATTAATATTGCACCTGATTTGTGGACATATTATTGCATGTGGTTATTTCACAGTGTTATTGTATAGTCTGACAGCAGCAGGGAGGAACGACCTGCGGTATCATTCCTTCTTGCACTGAGGGTGCCTCAGTCTGTCACTGAACAAGCTGGTCAGCTCCACTATAGTCTGGTGCAGAGGGTGAGAGGAGTTTTTCATGATGGATTTGAACTTGGTTAACACTCTCCTCTCAGCCACCTCCTCCAGAGACTCCAGAGGACAGCCCAGGACAGAGCTGGACTTCCTGACCAGCTTGTTCAGCCTCTCTCTCTCTTGTTCAGTCTCTTTGGAGGCGACTCTGACCTTTTTTGTACAGGGCATCAGTGTTGTGAGGCCAGTCCAGTTTGCTGTTGAGGTGAACACCCAGGTATTTGAAACTGTCCACAGTCTTTATGTCCTCCCCCTGGATGTTCACCGGTGGGTGAGGTGGTATTTCCTCCTGAAATCAATCACCATCTCCTTCGTCTTACTGGTGTTGAGACACAAGTGGTTGCGCTCACACCAGTCCACGAAGTCTGTGATGACCGACCGGTACTCCAGCTCGTTCCCCTCAGACACGTGACCCATAATGGCAGAGTCATCAGAGAACTTCTGGAGGTGGCAGCTGTCTGTGTTGTATGTGAAGTCCGAGGTGTAGAGGGTGAAGAGGAAAGGTGAGAGGATGGTGCCCTGGGGGGCCCCGGTGCTGCACCTTGCCACCTCAGACTGACAGCCGCGCAGCCGCACGTACTGTGGGCGGTCAGTGAGATAGTCGATGGTCCAGGCAGCGAGGTGTCCATCCACACCTGCGTCCTCCAGCTTCCCCCAGAGCAGCGCCGGTCTGATGGTGTTGAAAGCACTGGAGAAATCAAAGAACATGACTCTCACAGTGCTCCCGCCGGTCTCCAGGTGGGTGAGCACTCGCTGCAGTAGGTAGATGATGTTGGGCCTGTAGGCGAACTGCAGTGGGTCCAGGGTGTCACTTACCACAGTGTGGAGGTGAAACACGACGAGCCGTTCCATGGTCTTCATGAGGTGTGAGGTCAGGGCAACTGGTCTGTAGTGGGCTGGTTCCTTGGCGTGCAGTGTATTGGGAACTGGGACCACACAGGAGATCCTCCACAGGGGACCACTCCCAGGCTGAGGCTCATGTTGAAGATGTGGCTGAGGACCTCACAGAGCTCATCTGCACAGGTCCTCAGCAGCCTTGGGGAGATCCCATCAGGTCCTGCTGCTTTCCTCTGCTTCAGCCGCAGGAGCTGGCCTCTCACCTCGGTTGGAGTTACAGTGAGGGGGGAGCTGAGGTGGGATGGTACTGAATACAGTCGCGGGGGACGAGGGACGAGGTCCGGGGTGCAGTGGAGGTGACCAGGGGGTAGAAGGTGGGGGGGTCAGAGGGACTGGAGGGCTGGCTGCTGGTGATGTGTGGAGGGCCGGGAGCAGGCAGGGCGGCAGGCATGGAGGAGCCAAAACGGTTGAAGTAGCTGTTTAGCTCCTCTGCAAACCGAGAATCCCCATCTGCAGTCCTGCTGGCACCCTGCCCAAATCTGGAGGTGGTCTTGAGGCATCTCCACACGTCTCTGACCTTGTTCTGGGCCAGCTGCTCCTCCATCTTCCCTCCATACACCTTCTTGGCTGCACGGATCTTCCACTGGAGCCCCTGTTGGACTCTACGCTGCTCCTCTCTGTCTCTCGAGTTGAAAGCCCTCTTCTTCTGGTTCATCAGGACCTTCAGCTCGGGGGTCACCCAGGGGTGGTTGTTCGGAAAGCACCGTACCCTCTGAGTGGGCACAGTGCTCTCCACACAGAAGTTTATGTAGTCAGTGACACACTGGGTCAGGCCGTTGATGTCTTCACCATAATAGTTTTGAAACATGCTCCAGTCTGTGGTTCTGAAACAGTCCCTCAGCCTCACAGTGGCCTCTTCAGTCCAGAGTTTCAATGACCTTTTCTGTACTGGCTCTCTTCTCACCCTGGGTGTGTATTGGGGGAGAAGATAGATGAGATTGTGATCAGAGCGTCCCAGTGGGGGGAGGGGGGGTGGAGGTGTAAGCGTCATCCACATTAGCGTAAAAAAGGTCCAGTATTCTAT
Source organism: Thalassophryne amazonica (assembly GCF_902500255.1). NCBI lineage: Eukaryota > Metazoa > Chordata > Actinopteri > Batrachoidiformes > Batrachoididae > Thalassophryne > Thalassophryne amazonica. The sequence goes on along the minus strand of NC_047110.1, from coordinate 19,009,001 downwards.
TGTCCCTGGTTTTACACGTGACGTACTGGGTGAACGTGTGGAGGGTGGCGGAGAGGGAGGCGTGATTAAAGTCCCTGGTGATGAGGAAGAGCGCGCGTGGGTGTTGTGTCTGCAGCCACGTGACTGTGCTGTGAATCTGCTCACAGGCAGCGGTGGCATCCTCAGAGGGAGGAATATACGCGCAGAGCGTAATCACATTTCCAAACTCCTGTGGGAGTTGTTGTGACTGATCCTCCAGTCACTAGCAAATTAGCACATGTTCGTGAGATCACAAACACAGTGAAACAAATTAGGGCAGAGAAAGCTCCAGGAATCTGGGTATTGGAGCTAACCTCCTCCAGACTGGTGGAGATGCAGCTCCTCTCACATTGTAAACAATCTTTGATTCTTTCTGGTAGACAAATATCACTATAGACTGGAAGAAAGGCCTCGTCCTCCAACCATGACAAGCAAACAGTCAATGCCTGGACTGCAACAGCAACAGGGGTATTACGCTGCTCTCTGTGCCAGAAAAGGTACTAGCAAGGATTCTTCTTTAGAGGATGCAGTCCCAGTCATTTGCCGCTCAGCAACCAGAGCGGTCTGCTTTCACAACACAGAAGACAACAGCTGAGCACACCCTAATCTGCGAGGATTCATTGAATGGAGACACAAATACCAGCAGTGCTTCTTTGCAGCCCGTGTTGATTTTTATTAAGAGCCTGATTAAGGCCAGGCTGCTGTTTGGTACATTGTGAAAATTCATGGAATCCCCAACAAGTTAGCTTGTGAAAATGTACTGTGAGAGCTGTGTGGAGTGGGGACAGAGTCTTTACACCACACCTTTTCCAGATACAGGTAACTGAAGTGGCACAATGGCTGCACCACCTACAATAATATCATCCTTGGATAGGAGATGCCTTGAAAAAACTGTTGCATGATTGAGTGTCATCCTTATGTATAGTAGTGTTTAGAATAATAGTAGTGCTATGTGACTAAAAAGATTAATCCAGGTTTTGAGTATATTTCTTATTGTTACATGGGAAACAAGGTACCAGTAGATTCAGTAGATTTTCACAAATCCAACAAGACCAAGCATTCATGATATGCACACTCTTAAGGCTATGAAATTGGGCTATTAGTAAAAAAAAAAAAAGTAGAAAAGGCGGTGTTCACAATAATAGTAGTGTGGCATTCAGTCAGTGAGTTCGTCAATTTTGTGTAACAAACAGGTGTGAATCAGGTGTCCCCTATTTAAGGATGAAGCCAGCACCTGTTGAACATGCTTTTTTCTTTGAAAGCCTGAGGAAAATGGGACGTTCAAGACATTGTTCAGAAGAACAGCGTAGTTGATTAAAAAGTTGATTGGAGAGGGGAAAACTTATACGCAGGTGCAAAAAAATATAGGCTGTTCATCTACAATGATCTCCAATGCTTTAAAATGGAAAAGAAAAAAAAAAAAAAACAGAGACGTGTGGAAGAAAATGGAAAACAACCATTAAAATGGATAGAAGAATAACCAGAATGGCAAAGGCTCACCCACTGATCAGCTCCAGGATGATCAAAGACAGTCTGGAGTTACCTGTAAGTGCTGTGACAGTTAGAAGACGCCTGTGTGAAGCTAATTTATTGCAAGAATCCCCCGCAAAGTCCCTCTGTTAAATAAAAGACATGCAGAACAGGTTACAATTTGCCAAAGAACACATCAACTGGCGTAAAGAGAAATGGAGGAATATTTTGTGGATTGATGATAGTAAAATTGTTCTTTTTGGGTCCAAGGGCCGCAGACAGTTTGTGAGACGACCCCCAAACTCTGAGTTCAAGCCACAGTTCACAGTGAAGACAGTGAAGCATGGTGGTGCAAGCATCATGATATGGGCATGTTTCTCCTACTATGGTGTTGGGCCTATATATCGCATACCAGGTATCATGGATCAGTTTGGATATGTCAGAATACTTGAAGAGGTCATTGTTGTGTGGGCCGCCAGAAGAGGAGGTACTGCTGGCCCACCACCAGAGGGCGCCCTGCCTGGAGTGCGGGCTCCAGGCACCAGAGGGCGCAGCCGCCTCACAGGAGCAGCTAGGGTGACAGCTGTCACGCATCACCTGCAACAGCTGTAACCAATCAGGCAGGGGTACATCAGCAGGACGACGTCTCCACCTCTTTGCCGAGATATCGTTCTACCTGGAAGGTAATATTCTCAGCTGACTGCTTGACAGTAAGCTTTTGTGATTTTTGTGGAGTGATAACAGACCTTTTTCCAACGAGAGGTGGAGGTAGCTTTCCTGCCCGTGCGGATTACTGGGTGCAAACGCGCCCACCTTTTAATTGTGTTTTTGTTCCTTCGCCAGCAGTACCAGGTCCGACACGCGGAGGCAGTGGCCACCTGGGAGTTCGGGACTTGGCGGCTCCATTATTTCCCGGGGTCTGGTGGCGGAGGAAAATCGTGTGGTTCCGGTTCTGCTTGGACAGGTGTCTCCTTCTTCGAGCCTGCCCATACGAACCTTTGTGAATTGATTCTGATCTATTGTTGTAATCTGTTGTATTTGTTGTGCACATTCACAACAGTAAAGTGTTGTTATTTGACCTACTCCATTGTCCGTTCCTTTGCGCCCCCTGTTGTGGGTCCGTGTACCGACACTTTCCCAACAGTCATGTTGCCTTATGCTGAAGAGGACATGCCCTTGAAATAGGTGTTTCAACAAGACAATGACCCCAAGCACACTAGTAAACAAGCAAAATCTTGGTTCCAAGCCAACGACATTAATGCCTCACAGATGTGAAGAAATCATGAAAAACTGTGGTTATACAACTAAATACTAGTTTAGTGATTCACAGGATTGCTAAAAAAAAGCAGTTTGAACATAATAGTTTTGAGTTTGTAGCATAAACAGCAGATGCTACTATTATTGTGACACACCCCTTTTCTACTTTTGGTTTTACTAATAGCCCAATTTCATAGCCTTAAGAGTGGTGCATATCATGAATGCTTGGTCTTGTTGGATTTGTGAGATCTACTGAATCTACTGGTACCTTGTTTCCCATGTAACAATAAGAAATATAACTCAAACCTGGATTAATCTTTTTAAGCCACATAGCACTACTATTATTCTGAACACTACTGTCAAGTGAATTTTGTCTCCATAGTTTAGTCATCCAAAATTTGTTTGTGATCCGGTGTTTTGCTTTCTATTTAGATTTTTTGGATTATTTTCTTTGAGTATTTTTTCAACTTAATTTGAAATAGTAGTTTATTGAATATTTTTTTTAACTTTTAATCTTTGAATTTTTTTTTTTTGTAACTATTTTATGTTTGGCCCTTTCTTGTTATATGAATGTTCTTTCTCTTTTCTGAAATGACATATTTGGTTTAAAGGCATTTTTAGCAGAATTGCATTGAGGAGCGGTGCCCATGTATATTTTTTCTTTTATTATTTGCCATGAAATTTAAGTATTAAGCTTTATTGGATGCAATGAGTTTTGCCTCGCTTGGATTTCTAATGGATTAACAAGACACCACAGCAAGTATGTACATTTATAACAACATTACAAATTTGTCCGTTTTTAATTTGTACATCTCTGTAGTACAGAACACCACAGAATGTGTGGGTGCCTGAGTGTCCTGGTCTTCATAATACCCCCCCAGCCAATAAACGGTGACTAAAGAAGTTGCAACAAATTAAATCAAGACCTGGAAACAACACAGAGCACAGTTTGACTGTGAGCATGTTCTTCTTCAATACCATACTAAACACACACACACATGCACACACTCACACACTGCATGTCTGATAACGCAGCAGTCAAGGTTCAGGGCATCCACTGAGGAAATTTTAAAATCTCACAGGCTTCTGCTGCTAAAGGGCGTCTGGATGAGCAGTAAGGAGTTATCAGCCGGAATGTTGAAACTGAGGAAGAACGAGAGGTGTTTTATATGAGGCAGGCAGATTACAGCCAGTGACATGGGGGCTTGAGCCAAAAGGATTGGGAAGTAAGCAGCCTCGACCAGAGGACAACCTGACAAAACCCTCATACCCAATGTTGAAACTCTGATTAGCACTTTCCTAGGAGACAGTCACATCACATAGGGCTCATAGACTCATAGGATCAAGGGTCTAAGTCTGCAGAGAAGAGCTGTTTTAATTGAACTTTTGATGGCACTTCACAGGAGTGGGCACAAATCAAAAGCTTTAAATCACCTGCTCGGTGTTGATCGTCCGTGTATTTGTAAAAGCTTCACATCTCATTTTGTCCTCAGTATTTCAACGGAGTTTTACATGATGAGGTTGTATGTTTGCAACACAAAAAATTTAAAAGAATGTTCTAAACTTCAATGGAGGTTTTTTTTTTCCTTGATCATAAAATTTGGGATAGATACATAGTTCATTCCATTGAAAGGAATTGAACTTGGTCTTGCCCAATCCCTCTTTTTTTAGGCTTCTGCCACACCAGTTGAGTTAGGTCATAATATCCCTGTGAGCATTTTTGGTTTAATGCTGTCTTCTTTTTTTAAATGAATAGTATTCATGTCATGTCTGCATAGTTTCAAAAATTCCAAATGAACACAAATATCACTGCCAAAGTTTAAATCCAAAGACTCTCTTGTCAATGAAGTAACAGTGCTTCATCTTAGGTCTGTGTTTATGGAGAATTCCTATCATCTACTTCCCTGTGATTCTTGTGTAGTGCACTCAAATATATGTTGCTCAGTGAACATAATAAATTTTTGTAAGGTATTTCCACCAACGTAAAATGCATTAACTTAGTCAGAAACAATTTTGCTGAGTGACCCTAAGTGTAAATTTGGTTGGGTCAACATGATGAATTTGCGTTACCATACCTAATAACCATGGTTCAGGCCAACTAGATTTGTCAGGGTAAATGTAACAAAATAAAAAGTAGGTTCCGTTGGACCTTGTTAATGAATTAATTAAAAAAGCAACAACTCCCATGTTGTTTGTTTCTTAGTGTAACAAACACATATTCTACTCGATATTTTTCCCACATCACAAACATTAAACTGAAAACTTGCCTCAGTTTTGCGACCACAAACAATAAAAATCAATAAATACATTTTTAATTACTGCCGTTTACCTGATAATACAATGCCATAATGTTCCTAGACCTTAAACGCCCCCAAAAAAAATATGAGAAGGAGGAAAGGCCTATCTAGGGCCTGAGGCCTGTTGGTGCTGATTCTTATCTCCAGATTCCAGTCAAGTGTGCTTGTAAAGCCTCGGTCCCACCAAATAATAAGCCATGAATAATGAGCCACGCAATGGGTGTGTCAGCAATTATTCCAAGAATGATCCACGTTTAAGCTATCACGTATCCACTACAAGTACCTCTATGTGCCTCTCTGTATCTCACATGTGCCACGTATCAGCCTCTAGTGGCGACAACCGACTGTCATTTCAGGCCCTGTCAGCCTCAAATGGCTCGGTCGCCACATATGATCCACGTCAAACCATATATGATCCATGTAGCACCATGTAACGCAATTTTGGTGCACGATTAGGCATGGGTTTGGTCCAAACTTCCAGCCATCCCACACTTGGTCCCTTTAAATTGTGGGTTTTCAATTCACAGCATCCATTCAAGATGTCACATTTTTTTAAACAGTCCAAAAAAGATGCTCCAGTACAGTCCAGCCTTTGTGCACATCCGTGCACCAGGCTGCTGTTCACTTGTGTTCCAGAGTCATTAAATGCACCAGACTAGCTAGAACCGAACCATGGGTTCCTGGACAACTGCCTCATGCTTCTTTTTGCTGACTTTACTTCTTCTGCAGAAAATTTTAACTTTGTTTTGTCCATTAATGTCTGCAGAATTGTTCTTTTGCACACTGGTGTTCCGCATTCCTGGACAGTCACCTCTGTGCTCGTTCTCACTGGCTTTATTTCTTCCGCGGCTTTAAAGACAGAGTCATTGTAACACCGTGATCCAACATTTAACTTTGTGTTTGTCTGTTATTGACTGCAAAATCACTCTTTTGCGAGCTGGCGTTCTGCATAAATGCTCATCTTGAGCACAAATAATTGCTTCCGTGCGCACACATAGCGGAGCTCATGTGGTCCATAAACAACATGTTAATCTATCATCAACATACCTTTACAGCTGCTTCACCATTATTAAAATTTTGAACTTCTTGAAATTAGTGCCACGCTCAGAGATGAGCCTCGTTAGCAGAATATTCTGCCTCTAAGAGCCTCTCACAGTCACTATTCTCCCACAGTTGTTGAATACCTCCTCTTGTACCAAAAAATACATGCTGCGTGGCTCATTATTCACTATTCATTATTGTTGGGGCCAGGGCTTAAAAAAAGAACTAATTAAGGGAATTAGTCATGAGGTAATGCATTTTTATGGATTTTTTTTGGTTTGTTTGTTTGTTTTTATCTGTGTGTATGTGCACCTATGTAGAGGCAGGAGTGATGTATCATTCGGGACACCAGCACTAAGGGTTACAGCATTGAACTGGAGTTGTCATGAAATAAGTCAACAATGAAGGATGCTCAGGCACCTTGATGTCCCATCACAAGTCAACAGTTAATTAAAATTTTAATTTTTAATTTTTTTTATGGAAACACTGCAGTGGATTACTCTAGCAACCGAGCAAAATTGAAAGAAGTCACTCAACCTCCTCACATCTTTAACATACATTTTCATAAATGCAACACTTTGGTTTTGCTCCCATTTTGTATTAGATGAACTCAAAGATCTAAAACTTTTCCACAACACAATATCACCCATTTCCCTCAAATATTGTTCACAACCAGTCTAAATCTGTTGATAGTGAGCACCTTCTCCTTTGCTTGAGATAATCCATCCCACCTCACAGGTGTGCCATACCAAGATGCTGATTAGACACCATGATTAGTGCACAGGTGTGCCTTAGACTGCCCACAATAAAAGGCGCACTCTGAAAGGTGCAGTTTTATCACAACAGCACAATGCCCACAGGATGTCCGCAAGATTTGAGGGAGCAGCAGTTTGCCATGCTGACAGCAGGAATGTCAACCAGAGCTGTTGCTCGTGTATTGAATGTTCATTTTCTCTACCATAAGCCATCTCCAAAGGCGTTTCAGAGAATTTGGCAGTACATCCAACCAGCCTCACAACCGCAGACCACGTGTAACCACACCAGCCTCAGGGACCTCCACAATCCAGCATGTCACCTCCAAGACGCTCTGAGACCAGGCCACTCGGAACAGCTGCTGAAACAATCGGTTTGCATAAACCAAACAATTTCTGCCCAAACTGTCAGAAACCATCTGTGCAGGGAAGCTCATCTGCAATGCCTCGTCATCCTCATCGGGGTCTCGACCTGGACTCCAGTTCGTCGTCCGCACTTCGCACAGCCATTGAAGAGGAGGTGGAGACCAAACATTCCACAGGCCACAATTGACAACCTGCATCAACTCTATGCAAAGGAGAGTGTTGCACTGCAGGAAGGCAAATGGTGGTGGATACTGACTGGTATCCCCCCCCCCCCCAATACACAAAACTACTGGCACCTTCAGAAGTGGCCCTTTTATGTGGGCAGTCTAAGGCACACCTGTGCACTAATCATGGTGTCTAATCAGCATCTTGGTATGGCACACCTGTGAGGTGGGATGGATTATCTCAGCAAAGGAGAAGTGCTCACTATCACAGATTTAGACTGGTTTGTGGACAATATTTGAGGGAAATGGTGATATTGTGTATGTGGAAAAAGTTTTAGATCTTTGAGTTCATCTCATACAAAATGAGAGCAAAACCAAAAGTGTTGCGTTTATATTTTTGTTGAGTATACAAACCATGTATAAAACTACTCAAAACAATCAATCAATTGATTGCATAAATTGATCAGTCCTTTTAATATTATGTAAATAAATCCAGTGCCTGTAATCTTAGCATGAAAATCACATTCATTGTGTTTCCTGTAAGATTTTGATGTGTCAAAGTGTATGACCATATTGAAAATATTGCTTGTCTTCTTGCAGTGCACTAAATACAAATCATTCACTGAGAATTCAAGTGGTTCTATGTCCACTTTACAACGTTTAAAGCAAAATGAATTTCTAATTTTGGCCAGTCAGATGTCATAAAGAGAGCTTGAATTGTATTTTTGCCTGGAATGACTGTGATACATGAAAATTGCACAGTTGTTGTGATTGTGTATGATTAGATTGTTCATTTAATCATCAGATGCTCAAAGCACTTTACAATTATGCCTCAGATTCACCCATTCACAACCACTGTCAGGGTGCTGCCATGCAAGGCGCTCACTACACACTGGAGCAACTTGGGGATTAAGGACTTTTGCCCAAGGGCCCTAGTGATTTTCCATTCCGACTGAGAGTTTGAACCAAGGATCCTCTGTGTGAAGCCCAACGCTTAACCAATAGACCATCACCTCCCACCAATGTTATCAGTATGGGCAACACTTCGATAATTAGATAACAGATAATTATGAAGATATGTTTTCATTATCGGATTATCTTTTTATATAACTTTAAAACCATTATCGGACAAACTATCTTCCGATAAATTGTCATCCAATAACTTTTAGACAGATAACATAGTAAACCAAACTGAACAGCAGCAAACATTTTTAAAATTAGTTAAAAGTTTCTTAAGAAATCAATCAATCAATCAATCAATCAATTTTTTTATATAGCGCCAAATCACAACAAACAGTTGCCCCAAGGCGCTTTATATTGCAAGGCAAGGCCATACAATAATTATGTAAAACCCCAACGGTCAAAACGACCCCCTGTGAGCAAGCACTTGGCTACAGTGGGAAGGAAAAACTCCCTTTTAACAGGAAGAAACCTCCAGCAGAACCAGGCTCAGGGAGGGGCAGTCTTCTGCTGGGACTGGTTGGGGCTGAGGGAGAGAACCAGGAAAAAGACATGCTGTGGAGGGGAGCAGAGATCGATCACTAATGATTAAATGCAGAGTGGTGCATACAGAGCAAAAAGAGAAAGAAACAGTGCATCATGGGAACCCCCCAGCAGTCTACGTCTATAGCAGCATAACTAAGGGATGGTTCAGGGTCACCTGATCCAGCCCTAACTATAAGCTTAGCAAAAAGGAAAGTTTTAAGCCTAATCTTAAAAGTAGAGAGGGTGTCTGTCTCCCTGATCTGAATTGGGAGCTGGTTCCACAGGAGAGGAGCCTGAAAGCTGAAGGCTCTGGCCTCCCATTCTACTCTTACAAACCCTAGGAAACTACAAGTAAGCCTGCAGTCTGAGAGCGAAGCGCTCTATTGGGGTGATATGGTACTATGAGGTCCCTAAGATAAGATGGGACCTGATTATTCAAAACCTTATAAGTAAGAAGAAGAATTTTAAATTCTATTCTAGAATTAACAGGAAGCCAATGAAGAGAGGCCAATATGGGTGAGATATGCTCTCTCCTTCTAGTCCCGTCAGTACTCTAGCTGCAGCATTTTGAATTAACTGAAGGCTTTTTAGGGAACTTTTAGGACAACCTGATAATAATGAATTACAATAGTCCAGCCTAGAGGAAATAAAATGCATGAATTAGTTTTTCAGCATCACTCTGAGACAAGACCTTTCTTGATTTTAGAGATATTGCGTAAATGCAAAAAAGCAGTCCTACATATTTGTTTAATATGCGCTTTGAATGACATATCCTGATCAAAAATGACTCCAAGATTTCTCACAGTATTACTAGAGGTCAGGTAATGCCATCCAGAGTAAGGATCTGGTTAGACACCATGTTTCTAAGGATTTGTGGGGCCAAGTACAATAACTTCAGTTTTATCTGAGTTTAAAAGCAGGAAATTAGAGGTCATCCATGTCTTTATGTCTGTAAGACAATCCTGCAGTTTAGCTAAATTGGTGTGTGTCCTCTGGCTTCATGGATAGATAAAGCTGGGTATCATCTGCGTAACAATGAAAATTTAAGCAATACCGTCTAATAATACTGCCTAAGGGAAGCATGTATAAAGTGAATAAAATTGGTCCTAGCACAGAACCTTGTGGAACTCCATAATTAACTATGGTCTGTGAAGAAGATTCCCCATTTACATGAACAAATTGTAATCTATTAGACAAATATGATTCAAACCACCGCAGCGCAGTGCCTTTAATACCTATGGCATGCTCTAATCTCTGTAATAAACTTTTATGGCAACAGTATCAAAAGCAGCACTGAGGTCTAACAGCACAAGCACAGAGATGAGACACTGTCCGAGGCCATAAGAAGATTCATTTGTAACCTTCACTAATGCTGTTCTGTACTATGATGAATTCTAAAACCTGACTGAAACTCTTCAAATAGACCATTCCTCTGCAGATGATCAGTTAGCTGTTTTACAACTACCCTTTCAAGAATTTTTGAGAGAAAAGGAAGGTTGGAGATTGGCCTATAATTAGCTAAAGATCGCTGGGTCAAGTGATGGCTTTTTAAGTAATGTTTATTACCTGCCACCTTAAAAGCCTGTGGTACATAGCCAACTAACAAAGATAGATTGATCATATTTAAGATCGAAGCATTAAATAATGGTAGGGCTTCCTTAGCAGCCTGGTAGGAATGGGGTCTAATAACATGTTGATGGTTTGGATGAAGTAACTAATGAAAATAACTCAGACAGACAATCGGAGAGAAGAGTCTAACCAATACCGGCATCACTGAAACAGCCAAAGATAACGATACGTCTTGGGATGGTTATGAGTAATTTTTTTCATCTAATAGTTAAAATTTGTGTAGCAAAGGAAAGTCATGAAGTCAGTACTAGTTAAAGTTACATGGAATACTCAGCTCAATAGAGCTCTGACTCTTTGTCAGCCTGGCTACAGTGCTGAAAAGAAACCTGGGGTTGTTCTATTTTCTTCAATTAGGATGAGTAGAAAGATGTCCTAGCTTTACGGAAGGCTTTTTTTATAGAGGCAACAGACTCTTTTCCAGCTAAGTGAAGATCTTCTAAATTAGTGAGACGCCTATGTTACCTCTCCACTTACGGGTTGTCTGCTTAAGCTACGGTTTGTGAGTTATACCACGGAGTCAGCACTTCTGATTTAAAGCTCTCTTTTTAGAGGAGCTACCGCATCCAAAGTTGTCTTCAATGAGGCATGTAAAACTATTGACGCGATACTCTATCTCACTTACAGAGTTTTAGGTAGCTACTCTGTACGTGTTTGGTATATGCATTAGAGAACATAAGAAGGAATCATATCCTTAAACCTAGTTTACAGCGCTTTCTGAAGACTTCTAGTGTAATGAAACTTATTCCCCACTGCTGGGTAGTCCATCAGAGTAAATGTAAATGTTATTAAGAAATGATCAGACAGAGGGAGTTTTCAGGGAATACTGTTAAGTCTTCTATTCCATACCATAAGTCAGAACAAGATCAAGAAATGATTAAAGTGGTGGGGTGGATCATTTACTTTTTGAGCAAAGCCAATAGAGTCTATAATCATTAACTGCAGTGTTGAGGCTGTCATTCTCAGCATCTGTGTGGATGTTAAATCGCCCACTATAATATCTTATCTGAGCTAAGCACTAAGTCAAGACAAAAGGTCTGAAAATTCACAGCAGAAACTCACAGTAACGACCAGGTGGATTGATAGATAATAACAAATAAAAACTGGTTTTTGGGACTTCCAATTTGGATGGACAAGACTAAGAGTCAAGCTTCAAATGAATTAAAGCTCTGTCTGGGGTTTTTGATTAATTAATAAGCTGGAATGGGAAGATTGCTGCTAATCCTCCGCCCCGGCCGTGCTACGAGCATTCTGAAAGTTTAGTGTGACTCGGGGGTGTTGACTCATTTAAAACCAACATATTCATCCTGCTGTAACCAGGTTTTCTGTAAGGCAGGGAATAAATTCAATATGTTGATCAATTATTATATCATTTACCAACAGGGACTTAGAAGAGAGAGACCTAATGTTTAATAGACCACATTTAACTGTTTTAGTCTGTGGTGCAGTTGAAGGTGCTATATTATTTTTTCTTTTTGAATTTTTATGCTTAAATAGATTTTTGCTGGTTATTGGTAGTCTGGGAGCAGGCACCGTCTCTACGGGGATGGGGTAATGAGGGGATGGCAGGGGGAGAGAAGCTGCAGAGAGGTGTGTAAGAGTACAACTCTGCTTCCTGGTCCCAACCCTGGATAGTCACGGTTTGGAGGATTTAATAAAATTGGCCAGATTTCTAGAAATGAGAGCTGCTCCATCCAAAGTGGGATGGATGCCGTCTCTCCTAACAAGACCAGGTTTCCCCAGAAGCTTTGCCAATTATCTATGAAGCCCACCTCATTTTTGGACACCACTCAGACAGCCAGCAATTCAAGGAGAACATGCGGCTAAACATGTCACTCCCGGTCCGATTGGGGAGGGGCCCAGAGAAAACTACAGAGTCCGACATTGTTTTTGCAAAGTTACACACCGATTTAATGTTAATTTTAGTGACCTCCGATTGGCGTAACCGGGTGTCATTACTGCCGACGTGAATTACAATCTTACCAAATTTACGCTTAGCCTTAGCCAGCAGTTTCAAATTTCCTTCAATGTCGCCTGCTCTGGCCCCCGGAAGACAATTGACTATGGTTGCTGGTGTCGCTAACTTCACATTTCTCAAAACAGAGTCGCCAATAACCAGAGTTTGATCCTCGGCGGGTGTGTCGTCGAGTGGAGAAAAATGGTTAGAGATGTGAACGGGTTGGCGGTGTACACGGGGCTTCTGTTTAGGGCTACGCTTCCTCCTCACAGTCACCCAGTCAGCCTGCTTTCCCGGCTGCTCGGGATCTGCCAGAGGGGAACTAAACGGCAGCTAGCTACCTGGTCCGCACCGACTACAGGGGCCTGGCTAGCTGTAGAATTTTTCCATGGTAGCGGAGCCAAGTCTCCAATTCGCCCAGCCTGGCCTCCAAGCTACGAATAAGCTACACTTATTACAAGTACCGTTACTGCTAAAGGAGGCGAGGATAAACTAAACATTTCACACCCAGAGCAGAAAAGTGCGGGAGAGACAGGAGAAGCCTGCCATGCTAATCGGCTAAGAGCTAGTAGCTACGCTAAGCTAGCGGATTCCTAAAAATACGCAAAAAGTGAACAATGTGTAAATAATTTAGAGGTGATTCAGCAGAGGGAGTGCTTTAGTTAAGGCACGTGAAGATTACACATAGGAAACAAATCGTAATCTAGATAACTAGATCAATCTAACTGCGCAGATTAAACAGCTAACAGATACAGAAAAACACCGCTGTGCTCCGGAACAGGAAGTGATACAATACCGCAGTGAGAGCCAACCACCAGTAGAGGCAAGCAAGAGCCAAATAGAAATGAAGAAATGTATAGTTCTACCTCTGCAACAGAAGAAAGCTGCTTTCAGGAGGAAACCACTCTATCCTCTACAGACAAAGAAGAACTGATCCACAAAAAAAATAAAAATTTTCTTAACCACCATACTGACGCTCGGCAATATCACCCAAGTCATCCAGAGGTAACATTTTTAACTCCTGGTTCAAATTTTAACCAAACTAATTTTGGACAAGTTATTTAAAATTACTGTCATCCTCTGAAGTTTTATAAAAATATAAAAATATAAAAAAATAATAAATAAAATAATAAAAATATCAGATATATGTTTTAGTTTTAAAGTAATGTGCTAATTTTTAAGGTTTTGTGAGCACATGCTGTGCACAGCAGTGCATTATGGGTAGGATAGGGTAATCTCAGTGCGTTCACGACAGGACAAATGCATTTCAGACACTGTTCAGGCTCCACAGACAACAGCATTAAACTCTAGTGCCTAAAACTCTTGTGAATATATTCTCTGGGTTTATAGACGTTATTGTATTTGCGTTTGTTAAATTCCACGCATCTTAAATGTAGCAGACACAGATTATCTGGAATTTCGTTTTGGCAAGTTTTCAAGGCCTCTACTGCCATCTACTGGCCAGTAGTGTTCATGGCAGTATTTGCCCTAAGTACTAAGCGTCTGGGCACCAGTAGATGCAGTGTTCTATTTATTTTGACCCCGGTTATATCAGATGGTTGCCAAATCAACTTTTTGGCTTTGCAAATGACTTTTTTTTTTTTTTTTTTTTTTTTTTTACCAAGTAAAGTGGAAAAAAAAACATTACAAGACAGCTCTGTGGTGTTTGCACATGCCGCAACAGTAGTGAGCAAGTTGGATGCTGGTAGCTCTTCAGCAGCAGATACCCTCACGACGGCTGACCAGAATAATATGCAAAACAGGTTTGATTTTCATTTCGATTGCCCAATCAGGGAGGTGGTCGTGAGATGTTGAACGCCGCTTGTTAACTTCCATGTACACTAACCCCCTACACGATGCAGGACTCCCCGCCATTATCCTCGGTCCAAAAAATTCTCACACGATAGAAAATCATCTGAAAAAGGGCCAAAAACGCGCACAGTGTAAAGCCCAACATTTATGTGTCAAGGACAAATATTGATGGCACATTTTACAACATCATAAAACGTGTGCAATATTCTCTCCACATGCAAAGCATTTTACAATGACACTTCCCAGGGCTCCGTAAAAAGTCGCCTGTTTTTACCAACATAAAAAATGAAATATTTTACAAAAGCACACTTTATCTGTGTAAACACCAACACACACGATCACACGTCACATTAATGTGGTGGTTTACATAGGAATGACTGAACCAGTCAGTGTTTAGCAGAGGCACTTTTACCCAGAATCCTTTGCAATCGGTCTGTTTGTTTACAAAACCTCAGAATTAGTGCATTATTCAACATTAAAGACATATGTTCTATTTTAACTTTGTACAGATGACAGATTGACATTAATGGAGTTATTCTATCAGTATTCACACAAAACCAGTCAGCATGCCTTTATTTTCAAGGCCTCCGCCTGACTGGGAGCATTGTGATTGGTAGAGAGGCTGCGTTTATGGCTGGGCTCAGGGTGCTTCTGTGCTGTAGCTTCCACAGGGGCAGCATATTCAAACACAGAAGTGCTGGCTCACTGTTTGGGGCTTTTGATGCTTCCAAAAGCGATCATGGTGTAAAACTTAAATTCAGCTTGTTAGTAGTTGCAAATGTACCAGAGACATGCTGGAATTTATCGGTTATCTGTAACTTCCAATACATTTTTTGGGTGGTTTATCTTTATCAAAGATAACTTTTCAGCTATCTGATTATCTGTTATCGAAGTTAATTTTTTGGTTATCTGTGCCCACCACTGATTGTTATACAGTTTCTTAAAAGATTCTATGTCCAATCTCTACCCTTATTTTTTCAGGTTATCTCAGTTACCTTCGAAATTACCAAGTTCTATGTCCATCATTATTATTATTTTTTAAAAGCTGTCCAAAATGTACTTAAAATAGATCAAATAACTGAAAACAGTATTAACACAGTAGGAAAACAGTGCTAATACTGTATGAAAACAATGTAAACCTTCTGACATGAAACCAAATTCCTTTCCAGAAGACAGGCACACACGTGTGATTTTACAATGTACTGACATAATTAACTCTACTTTTGGCAAACGTGATCCCCAAACTAATAAATTCTCAGTCAACAAAAAGAAAGTTCGACCACATTACACCCATTTTGGCGTCTCTTCACTGGCTTCCTGTCCCAGTGAGATCAGATTTTAAGGTTCTGCTACTAACCTATAAATTATTCATGGACGGCACCTCCCTACCTAGCTGACCTAATTAACCTTAGTACAGGCCCTGGGGCTTTACGTTTTTCAGGGTACAGGACTACTTTGTGTCCCTAGGGTGAATAAGAAGTCTGGGGTCACAGAGCTTTCTCTATCGTGCCCCTGTTCTGTGGAATGATCTCCCCTCATCAATAAAACAGTCAGATTTCAAGTACAGACTTAAGACGCACTTATTTTCCTTTCATATGGCTCGCATATTGGTTACAGTTTTGTTCACACGCTTTTTACTCTTTTAATTCATGTTATTAGTAATTGGAGCGGGCCGCAGCCTCAACTTTACTTAAATTCTGGGTCTTTTAGTGAAGCTTAGGGCTAGCGGCCGGTGATCACCTTAGTATTTCTTCTGTTCTTCTTGTTGATTAATGCTGGCAAATTATACAGTATTTTTTGTCTTTCTGATTGCCTGATTCTGTTTTTTTCTCTCTGTTTTTAAGGTGCAGCTCCATCCAGAGATGGGAGTTGTATTTGTGTTGGTGATCCTCCTGTCCTGTGCACCAACAGCAATTCTTGTATATTTGTCCGTGAATTGTTCTGTGAATTGTTTCTGTAATTTATGTTTGTAGCATGGCCCAAGCAGAGGGTCACCCCTTTGAGTCTGGTCTGCTTGAGGTTTCTTCCTCAGAGGGAGTTTTCCTTACCACTGTTGCTCTGGGGGTTGGTAAGGTTAGACCTTACCTGTGTGAAGCACCTTGAGGCAACCGCTGTTGTGATTTGGCACTATATAAAGGCAGTGGTGGGCACACTTCCAATATATGATAACAGATAATTATCGAAGATAATGTTTTCGTTATCGGATTATCTTTTTAGATAAATTTAAAAACCATCATCAGACTAATTATCTTCAGATGAATTACCGTCCGATACTTTTAGGCCGATAACATACTAAACTAAGCTGAACAGTGAAAAACATTTTTAAAACTGTTAAAGCTGTTGAGACCTACCTGTTAAAGGTTTCCTAAGTATGTTGTTCTACTCTCTGCAATCAGAAACCAATCTATCATCTATAAGCAAAGGAGAACTGGTGGAAACCAAAAATCATTTCCTTTAACACCACACTAACATAATCGCAATGTCACCAAGTCATCCAGAGGCATACATGTTTAACTTATGGTTCAAATTTTAACTACTCATTTTAAACAAATTATTTAAAATTATTGTCATGTCTGAAGTTTATAAAGTGAAAATATCAGATATATGTTTTAGTTTTAAAGTAATGTGCTAATTTTTAAGGTTTTGTGAGCACATGCTGTGCCAGGCAGCAAAGCATTATGGGTAGCATAAGTTCATCTCAGACGTTCACGACAGGACAAATGCATTTCAGACACTCTGTTCAGGGTCCACAGATAACAGCATTAAACTCTAGTGCCTGAATATATTCTCTGGGTTTATAGACGTTAGTATATTTGCGTTTGTTAAATTCCACGCATCTTAAATGTAGCAGACACGGTGTCACGGTCTGAGATTACCACCAGTCTGAATTTACCAGGTAAATTAGACTGTAGCAGCCACAGTCTGAACTTACCACCAGTCTGATTTTACCATCTTGGTATATTGAGACTTGTATGTTATTGACCCTGGTCCAAATTTGCCAAGCAAATATATTATATATTTTTTTTAATTGGAACCACAAGTAAATCCTGTCACTTTCTATTGATGCTTATTGATTTAACCATTATAATTCTGGTTACTAGTTACCTAGCTAGTCTGAAATTTCCAGCTGCAAGTCTGAATTTATGTCCCACTTCAAGTTTTCTGAATCAAAAGTGTGTGGAAAGTGAAGTTATTTCAAAATACATCTGCTCGGTTGAAGAACGCCGCAAGAAATGTTAAATCTAGACCTCCCGGAAGTTGACCGTGAAAAAAAATCGATTTGCGCATGCGCTTGGTAAAATGTGACCGGCGCAAACTCAGACCACGACAACGGATTATCTGGAATTTTGTTTGACATTTTTTCAAGGCCGCTACTGCCATCTACTGGCCAGGAGTGTTCATGGCAGTATTAAACGTCTGGGTACATGGCTGCTCTCAAATTGTTGGTATTGTCCATTGTCCAGGCGCTTTTTGTGTGCATATATTTGTTAACTTTGTATTCTAAAACTACGGTTAGAAGTAATTCCGACTCCTTATCGGTCCACACGAACGAGGTTGGCGCCATGTTTTTAGTTTTTGTGGAAGTGACGACAAGAGAATAAGGCTCCTGACTGGATAGAATTTTAATCAGTACTGCCACCCAAAGATTTGGCAGACTAATTACAACACATTTATATGGTTCGATGTGGATGGATTTTTTTTTTTAAACGACATAGTGTGGATGAAGTTTTTTCCCCAAACTGAAAGGGTAAGATATTCGGTTTTACAAATACCCGACAAAGTGTGTACATGGCCTTATGTCTGTGAAAGGCACTATATAAATAAATTTACTTACTTACTTACTAATATTGAGTGCACGTTTTACAACATCATAAAAGTTTTAAAACATGCAATTGCGATGACACTTCCAGGGCTCCATAAAAATGCATGTTTTTACAAATAAAAATGGAATATTTTACAAAAGCACAATTATCTTTAAACCAACACGACACATTAACGTGTTGGTTTACATAATGGATTACTGAACCAATCACTGTTTTACCCAGAATGCTTTGCGGTCTGTGTTTGTTACAAAACCTCAGAATTAGTACCTTATTCAACATTAAAAGATATATGTTATATTTTAGCTTTGTACATATGACAGAATTAACATTAATTGAGTTATTCTATCAGTATTTTCAAAAAACCATAAGTTAGTATGACTTTATTTTTCAAGACCTCTGCCTGACCGGAGTGTTGCTGCTTTTGATGCTTTCAAAAGTGATCGTGTTAAAAATCAATTTCAGCTCTTTAGTAACTGCAAATGTCCCATAGGCAACACTGGAATACGAGGTGTATTAGATAAGAAGACACTTTTATTTTTTTTTAACTATATGGATTTGAATGACGTGCAATTACACCAATCATGCTTGAACCCTCGTGCGCATGCGTGAGTTTTTTCACGCGTGTCGGTGACATCATTTCCCTGTGGGCAGGCCTTGAGTGAGATGTGGTCCCACCCTCTCAGCTGAATTCCTTTGTTTCACACGCTGCTCGAGACGGCGCGCGTTGCTTTATCAAAATTTTTTCTGGACCTGTGAGGAATATCCGAGTGGACACTATTCGAGAAATTTAGCTTGTTTTCAGTGAAAAGTTTAATGGCTGATGAGAGATTATGGGGTGTTTCTGTTGGTGTAAGGACTTCCCACGGAGCGGGACGTCGCGCAGCGCTTCCAGGCGCTGTCGTCGGCCTGTTTCGAGCTGAAAACATCCTAATTTAAGGCTTAATTCACCCAGGACGTCGTGAGAGAACAGAGAAGATTCAGAAGAGGCCAGCATGAGGACTTTATGCAGACATTCCACTGTTTAAGGACATTTTGTAATGAAAGACGTGCGCGCAAATTCGCCGAGTCGTTTCCGTGACGACTCGGCGAATCTGTGTGCGCCGCAACAGGAAAAACACCTCCGTGTTGAAAACCATTGGTAAAATTCAGGCGGCTTTTGATGGCTTTCAACAAGTGAGTAACTGAGAAATTGTTTAACAGCTTGGGCATGTTCCAACTTGCCCGTTAAGGTTCCAACGGAGGTGTTTTTCCTGTCGCGACCCCCCCGCGGTCGGGTCCGGCCCGACATGCGACTCTGCCCGCACGTTCTTTCATTACAAAATGTCCGTTAACAATGGAATGTCCGAATAAACTCCTCATGCTGACTTCTTCTGAAAGTTCTCTGTTCTCTGACGACTTACTGGGTCAACAGAGCCTGAAATGTGGAGGTTTTCAACTTGAAACGGCGAGACGCTGCCGCCTCAAAGCGCAGATCGCCGTCAGGCACCGTGGGCCGTCCTTAAAGCGACACTACCAGACCAAAATCTCTCATCAGCCGTTAAAATTTTTACCGAAAACCAGCTGAATTTATCGAATGGTGTCCACTCATTTGTGCCTTACAGCTTTTGAAAAAATTTTTATCAAACAAAGCAGCAGTCTCTGAGCCATTCCTAAACAATGAAAAAATCAACGAGAGGGGTGGGCCACTCCTCACTCAAAGACTGCCCACAGGCGAATGACGTAACCGACAGGCGTGAAAAAACTCTCGCATGCCCACGAGGGTTCAAGCATGTCTGATGTAATCACACGTGATTCAAATCCATATGGTTTTTGAAAAAAATAATAAGGTCGGATACTTTTCTAACAGACCTTGTATATCGGTTATCGATTAGCTGTAACTTCCGATACATTTTTGGGTGGTTTATCGGTTTATCTTTATCAAAGATAACTTTTCAGTTATCTTATTATCTGTTATCGAAGTTAATTTTTTGGTTATCTGTGCCCACCATCGTATAAAGGAAAATAAATTGAAATTGAAACAAAATATATCTTTAATTATTTAGTTGGTTGGATTTATTTTTCTTCTGTGGTCAAACATGAAGATGTCTATATCTTCAAATTTATCCCCTCCATAATAACAGAGACAACCTTCAGTGTGAAAGAATCTGAGAGTGATAAACCACACCAGTGTCCCCTACAGGCTGAGCCACTGATTACAACTAACTGGATTGATATGGATTTATAGGACAAACAGACTAAATGAGTTACAAACCGACTGACAGGTCTTTTCTTTAATACACTAACTGGGCAAGTACACATAAAAGCATAATCACAAGTCATGTTTTTAAATAATAAAATGAAAATGTTCAGCTCTGTTACACCTTTACTTGCCATTTTAAAACTGAGGCTAAACACTAAACGTTACCACACATCTGCCATCTGGGCATCAAGGATTTGGGAACACCTAAGGAGCTTAGGCTGGAGTAACTGCTGCCGTCTTTTGGAGAGTAATCTGTTTGTGGAGCAGAGGGTGCGCAGATTGCACCCCACTGTCACATGTACAGCACACTACTTTGACATGGCCTTAAATGCTGCATGTGTGTGTGTGTGTGTGTGTGTGTGTGTCACCTGTATCAATGATGCCAGGGTTGGAATGAAACCAGGTTGGTAAGACGAGGCCACTGAATGTAGAGAAACCAAGATTGAAGACGTTACGTGAAGAGTTTAGGTCCACGTACTGTTTACACGAGAGAGAGAGAGAGAGAGAGAGAGAGAGAGAGAGAGAGAGAGAGAGAGAGAGAGAGAGAGAGAGATCATAACTCAGTTCATTTTTTTCTCACATCAAATCAAAATCAAATCAATTTTATTTATATAGCACCAAATCACAACAAACAGTTGTCCCAAGGCACTTTATATTGTAAGGCAAAAGCCATACAATAATTACAGAAAAAACCCCAACAGTCAAAACGACCCCCTGTGAGCAAGCACTTGGCGACAGTGGGAAGGAAAAACTCCCTTTTAACAGGAAGAAACCTCCAGCAGAACCAGGCTCAGGGAGGGGCAGTCTTCTGCTGGAACTGGTTGGGGCTGAGGGAGAGAACCAGGAAAAAGACATGCTGTGGAGGGGAGCAGAGATCAATCACTAATGATTAAATGCAGAGTGGTGCATACAGAGCAAAAAGAGAAAGAAACACTCAGTGCATCATGGGAACCCCCCAGCAGTCTAAGTCTATAGCAGCATAACTAAGGGATGGCTCAGGGTCACCTGATCCAGCCCTAACTATAAGCTTTAGCAAAAAGGAAAGTTTTAAGCCTAATCTTAAAAGTAGAGAGGGTGTCTGTCTCCCTGATCTGAATTGGGAGCTGGTTCCACAGGAGAGGAGCCTGAAAGCTGAAGGCTCTGCCTCCCATTCTACTCTTAAAAACCCTAGGAACTACAAGTAAGCCTGCAGTCTGAGAGCAAAGCACTCTATTGGGGTGATATGGTACTATGAGGTCCCTAAGATAAGATGGGACCTGATTATTCAAACCTTATAAGTAAGAAGAAGAATTTTAAATTCTATTCTAGAATTAACAGGAAGCCAATGAAGAGAGGCCAATATGGGTGAAATATGCTCTCTCCTTCTAGTCCCAGTCAGTACTCTAGCTGCAGCATTTTGAATTAACTGAAGGCTTTTCAGGGAACTTTTAGGACAACCTGATAATAATGAATTATGTCACATGTCAGCGATTATTCAAAGAATGATCCACATTTTAAGCTATCATGTATCCACTACTAAGGCATCTCTATGTGCCTCTCTGTACCTCACATGTGCCACATATCAGCCTCTAGTGAGCCACAACTGACCTGCCATTTGAGCCTCATGCATCCTCAAATGGCTCGTGTCGCCACATATGATCCACATCAAGCCACATATGATCCATGTAGGGCCACGTAACGTGACGTTGGTGCATGTTTAGGCATGGGTTTGGGCCAAACCTCCAGCCCTCCCACACTTGGTCTCTTTAGAGTGTGGGTTTTCAATTTAAAGCATCAATTCAAGATGTCACATTTTTTAGTCGCAGTCCAAAAAAGACGCTCCTGTACAGTCCGGCTGGTGTGCGTGTCCGTGTGCGAGGCTGCTGTTCACCTGTGTTCCAGAGTCATTAAATGCACAAGACCAGTTAGAACCAAACCATGGGTTGGTGGACAGTTGCCACTGCACTTCTCGCTGGCTTCATTTCTTCTATGGCTTACAGTCATTTTAACACCGTGATTCAACTTTTAACTTGGTGTTCATCCGTTATTGACTGCAAAAATCACACTTTTGCGAGCTGGCATTCTGCGTAATGCTCATCTTGAATGGGAATCATTGCGTCAGGGTGCACACACAGTGAAGCTCATCTGATCCATTATAACAAGATATTAAATCTATCATAAACCTACTTTCACAGCTGCTTATGGAGAAGGAATGAACATGCAACTGTTTTACCAAGCTTTTACAATAAAAAACATTAGAAATACTTACCTTTTAAGCTGTTTCAAATATATCTTTTTTTGTTGGTAGGAATAATTAAAGAGTACAACATGTCTGGTTTTTATGCATTGTGTAAGATTGCACAAGGATCATTAGATGTCAGGAAAATTGCCAACCCAGACACTCCAGTTCCTCACTGCACTTCTTAAGTACTACTATCAAGGGTATCCATTGATTCCAGGAAGATCACTTCTTCCACAAAGTCATGGTCAGTAAACCTTTCCTCCCCCCCCAAAAAAAGCACCTAAGATGCTGTTTTCCACAATCCTACCCAACCCCAAGACTATGCAAGCATTGAGCAGCATATAAACCAGGACATGTCCCTGAGGAATGCCAGTTTTCAGTGGGAAAAATCCACTGTTTCTGCCACCACTCCATACAGTACTCACAGTACATATGTATCTGTGGCACTGCAGTGGCATTTTTTCAATATAAGAGACAGGTGTCACCTCTGCGTACTGAAAAAAGGACTAGTTGGCCCACTCTTGAAAGAAAATGGTAATAGCCTGAATTGCAGTAATTACTCGAGTATTCTACTGCTGTCTGTGCTGTAAGGTGCATGTAAGGATTATTTGTACCATGATTTGATTCAGTAGCAGTTACTTGCCAATCAGTGACCAGAACAACGCTGGCTGGCATCTTTGACTGCAATAAGTAAATAAATAAAGATGGAAGGTGGCACATATACAATTATTATTATGTTATAATGTATTATATTTTCAAGATTTCAAATAATCAAGCTACAGTTTTGAGATGATCATGTTTGTGATTTGTGTCTTGAAGGTGAATCTGTCAAAGAGGATGGCATGCACCCCTCTTCAATAAAGCAGGGTCTATGTATATGTTATTGTTATGTTTTTACCTGGAGGTTAGATATTCCAACAGCTGCAATCATTCCAAACATTACAAGGAACATGCCTCCAATTACTGGCTCTGGAATGGTGACAAAAACCGCTCCAAATTTGCCAAAGATCCCGAGGACAATCATGAGAACACCAGCTGTTTGTAGCACCAGTCTGCTGCCAACCTGACATAAAATAAAAAAAAAGAATGATGTTATTGATCAAAACATCAAATGAAATCATCCATCTTTTAGTTAGTTTTTTTTTTTTTGTTGTTACAGGGATCTTTATTTTAAGACACTTTGATAAAAAAAAATGCACACTATGAAACTCAACAATTTGACCCAGGACGCAAGTTTCAAGTTAGACAAAATAGCATCAAGATCATGACTGCTGAGCTGTAAAACACTCAGGAGGTTTCTGGTCTTGTATCTGCTGCACCTTTTATCGGCTGTCTGTTTTTCTCCATATAGGTCTGAATTTGTCAAAGTGACACCTGGACATCCTCTTATGTGCTTTCTACATACTTTCCAGTGAAAAGTGTTTTCCCTTAAAAAGAAAAAAGCTTTCATTTAAGATGTTTTTCCATGAAGGTGTCAGGTATATATATATGACCATCATTAAAGAATCAGTTCCATATGGCAGTCAGGCAATCTCTCTCACACACATACACTAGTAACAGCAGCATGTGATCATTAAAAGGTCTGAGATCATCTGAACTTCCATTCATTTGTTGTATTTCAAACCTTCAGTCACATTTGTCCTCTGACAACTTGGTTGTGGGCACTGTTCTTATGTTTTTAATACAGTACAATGAAAACAAGGACAAGAATCACCCCAGGTTCCTTCTACAACATCACAAACTGTTTCTATACTGGAGAATAGCAATTCCCAAATTAAAGATCCCACTTTGAAATATTATCTATCTATCTATCTATCTATCTATCTATCTATCTATCTATCTATCTATCTATCTATCTATCTATCTATCTATCTATCTATCTATCTATCTATCTATCTATCTATCTATCTATCTATCTACCTACCTACCTACCTACCTACCTACCTACCTACCTACCTACCTACCTACCTACCTACCTACCTACCTACCTACCTACCTACCTACCTATCTATCTATCTATCTATCTATCTATCTATCTATCTATCTATCTATCTATCTATCTATCTATCTATCTATCTATCTATCTATCTATCTATCTATCTATCTATCTATCTATCTATCTATCTATCTATCTATCTATCTATCTATCTATCTATCAGTGACACACAGCCAGGGCAATGAAGGAGTGGCTCCGTAAAAAGTATTTCAAGGTCCTGGAGTGGCCTGGCCAGTCTCCAGACCTGAACTCAATAGAACATATTAGGAGGGAGCTGCAACTCCAAACCTGAAAGATCTGGAGAAAAAAATCTGTATGGAGGAGTGGACCAAAATCCATGTTGCAGTGTGTGAAAACTTGGTCAAGAACTACAGGAAACGTCTGACCTCTGTAATGGCAGACAAATGTTTCTGTACTAATTGTTAAGGTCTGTTTTTCTAAGGGATCAAATACTTATTTCATGCAATAAAAAGCAAATTAATTAGTTACAAATGATCCAATGTGATTTTCTGGATTTTTGTTAGATTCTGTCTCTCACCATTGAAGTGTATCTACAATAATAATAATAATAATAATAATAATAATAATAATAATAATAATAATAATAATAATAATACAGACCTCTCCACTCTTTGTTGGTGGACAAACCTACAAAATTGACAGTGGATCAAATGCTTATTTCCCCAACTGTAAGAGTTGCTAAGGCCAATTACTCATCTGACAGGGCTTCAACAGCTATTAAATATGTCCTTGTGAACTCTGCAGCTTCAGGCTTTAGGTTCCTCATATCAAGGAGGCATTTTTTAAGAGAAGCTAATGCCATGCAATCTTGTTGAATTTGCATATCAAGTGCATCATGTCATCATGAAGATGTGCAATAGAGCAAAACAGATGGAAGGAAACAGCCATGCAATGGAACAAATAATGAATGTCACATGACATACACTGGACCAAAATAAAAGCAATAAATGCAACACTTTTGTTTTTGCTCAAAGATCTAAAACATTTTCAATATATACAAAATACCTATTTCTCTCAAATATTGTTCACAAATCCATTTAAATCTGTGTTTGTGTGAACTTCTCCTTTGCCGAGGTAATCCGTCCCACCTCACAGATGTGGCATAACAAGATGCTGATTTGACAGCATGGTTATTGCAGATGTGTGCCTTAGGCTGGCCACAGTAAAAGGCCACTTTAACATGTTCAGTTTTATCACACAGCAAAATGCCACAGATGTCACAAGTTTTGAGGGAGCGTGCAATTGGCATGCTGACTGCAGGAATGTCCACCAGAGCTGTTGCCCATGAATTAAATGTTCATTTAGCTACCATAAGCCATCTCCAAAAGCATTTCAGAGAATTTGTCAATACATCCAACTGACCTCAGAACCCAGACCACATATAACGACAAGACAGGACGCCAAGATCATCTGAGACCAGCCACTCAGACAGCTGCTGCAGCAATTGGTTTGTAAAACCAAAGAATTTCTAAACAAACTGTCAGGAACCATCTCAGGGAAGCTCATCTGCATGCTCACTGTCCTCATCGGGGTCTTGACCTGACGGCAGTTCATCCTCATAACCAACTTGAGTGGGAAAATGCTCACATTCGATGGCGTCTGGCTGCTGATGAACTCTATGCAAAGGAGTTTTGTTGCACAGCGTGAGGCAAATGCTGGTCACACCAGATACTGATTGGTTTTCAAACACCCCCCCCCCCCCAGTAAAGCAAAACTGCATATTTCAAAGTGGCCTTTTATTGTGGCCAGCCTAAGGCACACCTGTGCAATAAGCGTGCTGTATAATCAGCTTCTTGTTATGCCACACCTGTGAGGTGGGATGGGCCATCTCGGCAAAGGAGAAGTGCTCACTAACAGATTTATACAGATTTCTGAGCAATATTTCAGATAAATAGATCTTTTGTGTATATAGAAAATGTTTTAGAATTTTGAGTTCAGCTCATGAAAAATGGGAGCAAAAACAAAACATTTGCATTTATATTTATGTTCAGGCAGAATCCATCAGTCAAACATCAAGGATCTACTCAGGTGTCACATAATGTTGAATAATTCCTTCACACATAAGCTGCTGTTACCGAAATATTGTCTTGTTATTGCATTATTCTCGCAGGTCATAATCATTGACAGTGCCAAAGGATTTCAATTTCAATTTCAATTTATTTTCATTTATATAGTGCCAAATCAGAGTTGCCTCAAAGCGCTTCACACAGGTAAGGTCTAACCTTACCAACCCCCAGAGCAACAGTGGTAAGGAAAAACTCCCAGCTAATAGAACACTAATATCCAGTTAATATCCAGCTAATACTTATATGTATTAGCTGGATATGACCCAGCTAACACATAAAATTTTGGTAATGTTATATTTTGGTTATATTTAAGTTATGGTTCTCAGAAATGTTTCTAGAACATTTTCCTAATGTTATTACTTCCTTTTATATATTGACAAGTCATGTTTATAGTTGAGGGAAATTTGACAAATATATTCATTCTAGTCTCACCCTCTTTCTTCAAATTTCTTTCAATGACTAGACTATGACTTTATATAAAGTTGCCAGAATGTTCTGGGAATGTCTGAATTAAATGCTGTCCAGACGGCCTATTTTATGAGTTGTTCAACATGCAATTAGTAGGTTGTGTTTATAGTGGAGAGAAATTTTACAAACATTTCACAAGGCTCTTACTTCTCATATCATCTTCCTTCAGTGAATAGTTAACGTGACCAGAATGTTCTGGGAACATTTGATAGAAACACTGTTGGGAAGGCCAATGTCTGTTTCATGTATAACGAAACATGAAGTACTTAAAAAGGTCACATGCATAGTCAAGGAAAAATTGACAAAACATTTAAAAAGATATCACTTATAATTTCACCTTCTTTACTTATGCAGATTTATTCAGTGAATATAAGTAAACAGTGCCAGAATGTCCTGGGAACATTTGGATGAAACAATACATTTTGACAATTTTTGTAATGTTACCAAGATGTTCTGGGAACACTTGAATGAAACACTGCCTGGAAGACCTATTTCATAAATGAATGAATGTTCTTGATTCCTCCATGTGATGAAACATGAAATACTTTAATTCAAAGGTCACGTCTATAGTTGAGGGAAATTTGACACATTTTAACAAGGATATTATTTCTAATCTCACTTTCTTTCCTAGTCCAAAATATTTGAATTGGTAACTGTCGACAACTTGTTCTGGAATCAAACACTTGAATAAATGGACTGCATTTATGTAGCTCTTTTTTCTATCAGATGCATCAGATGCATCAGATGCTCAAAGCACTTTACAATGATGCCTCACATTCACCCATTCACACAGGCACACTCACACACTGATGTCAGGATGCTGCCATGCAAGACGCTCACTACACTCCGGGAGCAACATGAGGATTAACGACCTCGCCCAAGGGCACTTTGTTATTTTCCGGTCAGGCTGGGGTTTGAACGGAGGATCCTCTGGTCTGAAGCCCAGCACTTTAACCACTACACCATCACCTCCCCATGGATGAAACAAGACATTACTCGGTTTTGTATGATGCTATCTGAATTTTCTGGGAATGCTTGCATGAAAGACTGTGTGAAGGCCAATTTGAAATGAAACATACAGTCAAAAACAATATAAGTCAAATGGAGTTAAGACAATGTGTATGGCAAAAATGCATTCTGCTGAAGTTCATTCTTCACTCTATTTTTACCATGAATATAATTTGGGGGGCACCCACAGAGGCAATCAGATGATGCCAGTGTACGCGGGTGCACTGATGCTATCAGATCACGGCCCAGGCATGCCCACTGAGGCAATCGGATGATGCCAGTGTACGCAGGTGCACTGAAGTCATCAGATGATCACATGCGTGTTTACCAAGGCGATCATCATGTCGTGCCTGACCACTGTGTCATTGCTACTCAAACCTGGAGAACACATATTGTGCCATGAAGAACATCACTTCTCAACATGCCACTGCAATGCACATGTGTCAGCAAGCTATCATGACACAGTGAAAAATTAAAACAGCTCAATGGCCCGCTATCCCTAACGTGACAAGTGATCACAACATCACGCGATGCACATGTAGCCATCAATCTTTATATCCAGACACAAAAAGGTTCATAAAAACATATACAATCATATTAAAAATATAAATAAATAAGTTAATAGGATCTAAGAGACCACACTACATGGCATTATTCATAGAGTTACATATAAACTGTGACGCCAGTGATTCCATAATCTTGAGGTGAATCTGACTGTACTCATTGCAGGATTCACTAACATTACAATTATGCTCTTGCATGACACAGTAAGTCTACACACACATCTATACATAAGATTCCTGAGCACAGCAGGACATGTGGGTACATCAACATTTACAAACAAATGGCTAGCGCTACTCCATCTAGGCACTTTGAGCAGTAACCTCATACCACCATTGTATGCCACATAGAGTTTCTGTAAACCGCTTCTTTTATATCGCCGCCACAAATGGGCAGTGTACATTGGGATACAGAAAGCTCTAAAAAGTGCTATTTTTACACAAAATGAACACATACCAAATTTTCTGATCAACATATTTAATTGTGCATACATCATACAATACTGTCTATAAATGTCATGGTCATCAGACAGGTCATCTTGTATGAAATGCCCCAAGTATTTAACCTCATTACATATGTTGAGAACTGTGCCAGATAAGGAGAAGTCAGGACATCAATTTCTTATCTACCTTACTTCTAACAATCATGGTGTTACTCTTTCTGGCATTCTATTTAATGTCAACGTCATACCCATACTGGAAACATATCCTTAATAACTGCTGAAGACCAGCACTGTATGGACAGAAGACCACCAAATCATCTGCATACACCAGGTGATTGATTATGCGGTCACCAACCATACATCCTATTTTACAACTGTTTAACAGCTTTGACATGGCTCTCATGACATGGTGAAAAATAAAAACATATATCACCTTTGGAACGCATTCAGCTGCACCTCAGTGCGCACTGCAGACACCATCAGCCACGCTGCCCCATGTGAAAATATCAGTCTGATCATGTGAACAGCCAGCTGGCAAGGCAAATGTCACATCCACCACGTGAATGCTGATTGGCTAGAGACAACTGGATGCGCGGACCCTCTGTGTGGCTGCATGATGTGAGTGCATCAGTACATTCATGTCAGTTCATTAATTCCTTGTTTAATTCCTCCCACATCTATGTGGAGGCCACTGTGCTCACCGGGACCTTCAAACCAGCAGAAATGTTTCTGTGCCCTTCCCCAGATTTTTGCCTCGAGACATTCCTGTCTCAGAGGTCAACAGACAATTCCTTTGACTTCATGCTTGATTTGTCTTCTGACATGCACTGTCAACTGTAGGACCTTACATGTAGACAGGTGTGTGTCTTTCCAGATCATGTCCAAGCAACTGAATTTAGCCCAGCTGGACTCCAATTAAA
Organism: Thalassophryne amazonica; assembly: GCF_902500255.1. Classification (NCBI taxonomy): domain Eukaryota; kingdom Metazoa; phylum Chordata; class Actinopteri; order Batrachoidiformes; family Batrachoididae; genus Thalassophryne; species Thalassophryne amazonica. Next base: position 18,978,990 of record NC_047110.1, on the reverse strand, counting down.
CTGGAGAAACATCTCAAGAATGATCAGTGGAAGCAGGATGCACCTGAACTCAATTTTTAGCTTCATGGCAAAGACTGTGAATACTTATGAACATATTGTCACCTTCCTAAAACAATGGCCTAAGTCATGTTTTGGAAAATATGACTTAGGCCATATTTTTGTATTTTTAGGCTGTATTTTTCACATTGTCATTATGGGGTATTGTGTGTAGAATTTTAAGGAAAATGTGAATTTCATACATTTGGGAATAAGGCTGTAACATAACAAAATGTGGAAAAAGTGAAGCGCTGTGAATACTTTCTGGATGCACCGTAACATGGTTTTGTTCAACACTGCAACTCATGGGGTGTGCGAGGTATTACATTATGTGAAGGGTTTTACTTAAGTCCTGGCTGTTCTTGTTCATATGTGCAGAACAGCACATTGTACACAAACTGATGCCACTGACGCATGACAGAGTGAATGAATGTGGCATCATGTACAGCATTTTGGGCATTTGTTCTCAGATTGAACAGAATCTCAGTTCATTAATATACCAAACACAAGACAAGTATGAAAGAGTGACAAGCAACAGTGGCTGTAACTAGACACTGTATGTTCAAAGATTTTTGTCTGTTGTTGTTTCTGGTTACAGCAGGATGAATATGTTAGTTTAAATGAGTCAACACCCCCGAGTCACACTAACTGTCAGAATGCTCGTAGTACGGGCCGGGGCGGAGGATTAGCAGCAATCTTCCATTCCAGCTTATTAATTAATCAAAAACCTAGACAGAGCTTTAATTCATTTGAAAGCTTGTCTCTTAGTCTTTTCCATCCAAATTGGAAGTCCCAAAAACCAGTTTTATTTGTTATTATCTATCGTCCACCTGGTCGTTACTGTGAGTTTCTCTGTGAATTTTCAGACCTTCTGTCTGACTTAGTGCTTAGCTCAGATAAGATACTTATAGTGGGCGATTTTAACATCCACACAGATGCTGAGAATGACAGCCTCAACACTGCATTTAATCTATTATTAGACTCTATTGGCTTTGCTCAAAAAGTAAATGAGTCCACCCACCACTTTAATCATATCTTAGATCTTGTTTTGACTTATGGTATGGAAATAGAAGACTTAACAGTATTCCCTGAAAACTCCCTTCTGTCTGATCATTTTTTAATAACATTTACATTTACCCTGATGGACTACCCTGCAGTGGGGAATAAGTTTCATTACACTAGAAGTCTTTCAGAAAGCGCTGTAACTAGGTTTAAGGATATGATTCCTTCTTTATGTTCTCTATTGTCATATACCAACACAGAGCAGAGTAGCTACCTAAACTCTGTAAGGGAGTTAGAGTATCTCGTCAATAGTTTTACATCCTCATTGAAGACAACTTTGGATGCTGTAGCTCCTCTGAAAAAGAGAGCTTTAAATCAGAAGTGTCTGACTCCGTGGTATAACTCACAAACTCGTAGCTTAAAGCAGATAACCCGTAAGTTGGAGAGGAAATGGCGTCTCACTAATTTAGAAGATCTTCACTTAGCCTGGAAAAAGAGTTTGTTGCTCTATAAAAAAGCCCTCCGTAAAGCTAGGACATCTTTCTACTCATCACTAATTGAAGAAAATAAGAACAACCCCAGGTTTCTTTTCAGCACTGTAGCCAGGCTGACAAAGAGTCAGAGCTCTATTGAGCTGAGTATTCCATTAACTTTAACTAGTAATGACTTCATGACTTTCTTTGCTAACAAAATTTTGACTATTAGAGAAAAAATTACTCATAACCATCCCAAAGATGTATCGTTATCTTTGGCTGCTTTCAGTGATGCCGGTATTTGGTTAGACTGTTTCTCTCCGATTGTTCCTTCTGAGTTATTTTCATTAGTTACTTCATCCAAACCATCAACATGTTTATTAGACCCCATTCCTGCCAGGCTGCTCAAGGAAGTCCTACCATTATTTAATGCTTCAATCTTAAATATGATCAACTTATCTTTGTTAGTTGGCTATGTACCACAGGCTTTTAAGGTGGCAGTAATTAAACCATTACTTAAAAAGCCATCTCTTGACCCAGCTATTTTAGCTAATTATAGGCCAATCTCCAACCTTCCTTTTCTCTCAAAGATTCTTGAGAGGGTAGTTGTAAAACAGCTAACTGATCACCTGCAGAGGAATGGTCTATTTGAAGAGGTTCAGTCAGGTTTTAGAATTCATCATAGTACAGAAACAGCATTAGTGAAGGTTACAAATGATCTTCTTATGGCTTCGGACAGTGGACTTATCTCTGTGCTTGTTCTGTTGGACCTCAGTGCTGCTTTTGATACTGTTGACCATAAAATTTTATTACAGAGATTAGAGCATGTCATAGGTATTAAAGGCACTGCGCTGCGGTGGTTTGAATCATATTTGTCTAATAGATTACAGTTTGTTCATGTAAATGGGGAATCTTCTTCACAGACTAAAGTTAATTATGGAGTTCCACAAGGTTCTGTGCTAGGACCAATTTTATTCACTTTATACATGCTTCCCTTAGGCAGTATTATTAGACGGTATTGCTTAAATTTTCATTGTTACGCAGATGATACCCAGCTTTATCTATCCATGAAGCCAGAGGACACACACCAATTAGCTAAACTGCAGGATTGTCTTACAGACATAAAGACATGGATGACCTCTAATTTCCTGCTTTTAAACTCAGATAAAACTGAAGTTATTGTACTTGGCCCCACAAATCTTAGAAGCATGGTGTCTAACCAGATCTTTACTCTGGATGGCATTTCCCTGACCTCTAGTAATACTGTGAGAAATCTTGGAGTCATTTTTGATCAGGATATGTCATTCAAAGCGCATATTAAACAAATATGTAGGACTGCCTTTTTGCATTTACGCAATATCTCTAAAATCAGAAAGGTCTTGTCTCAGAGTGATGCTGAAAAACTAATTCATGCATTTATTTCCTCTAGGCTGGACTATTGTAATTCTTTATTATCAGGTTGTCCTAAAAGTTCCCTAAAAAGCCTTCAGTTAATTCAAAATGCTGCAGCTAGAGTACTGACGGGGACTAGCAGGAGAGAGCATATCTCACCCGTGTTGGCCTCTCTTCATTGGCTTCCTGTTAATTCTAGAATAGAATTTAAAATTCTTCTTCTTACTTATAAGGTTTTGAATAATCAGGTCCCATCTTATCTCAGGGACCTCGTAGTACCATATCACCCTAATAGAGCGCTTCGCTCTCAGACTGCAGGCTTACTTGTAGTTCCTAGGGTTTGTAAGAGTAGAATGGGAGGCAGAGCCTTCAGCTTTCAGGCTCCTCTCCTGTGGAACCAGCTCCCAATTCAGATCAGGGAGACAGATACCCTCTCTACTTTTAAGATTAGGCTTAAAACTTTCCTTTTCGCTAAGGCTTATAGTTAGGGCTGGATCGGGTGACCCTGGACTATCCCTTGGTTATGCTGCTTTAGACGTAGACTGTGGGGGGGTTCCCATGATGCACTGTTTCTTTCTCTTTTTGCTCTGTATGCATCACTCCGCATTTAATCATTAGTGATCGATCTCTGCCCCCCTCCACAGCATGTCTTTTTCCTGGTTCTTTCCCTCAGCCCCAACCAGTCTCAGCAGAAGACTGCCCCTCCCTGAGCCTGGTTCTGCTGGAGGTTTCTTCCTGTTAAGAGGGAGTTTTTCCTTCCCACTGTTGCCAAGTGCTTGCTCACAGGGGGTCGTTTTGACCGTTGGGGTTTTTCATGATTGTTGTATGGCCTTGCCTTACAATATAAAGCGCCTTGGGGCAACTGTTTGTTGTGATTTGGCGCTATATAAAAAAAAAAGTTGAGTTGAGTTGAGTTGCTTCAACAGCCACATCATGAAGGCAGTGTGTTACAGAGAAACCAAGGCTCAAGACTCTGTTTTTGAAAATGGATTGTTTGACCAGTCTGAAATCTGAGGGGTATTCAGTGATCTGGAAAGGTTCTTGTATTCACACCCTGGTTTGTGAACCCCCCCGTGGCTGTAAAAGTGGTGATGGTTTATATTTGTACGTATATATTTATATACAATTATAGACCTTTGATGAGGTGGACCTGGTCAGGATGGGTCCTGACCAGGTCCACATAATAAGGGGTATACCGAAATCAAAAGTCTATAACTGCTTTATTATATGGTAAACAAGAAAATTGGGAGTTTGTCAAACATACTAAAACTGAAAAATCAATCTTAAGTTTCAACTCTTTATTATTACTGTCATACTGCACCAACTGACATCCCATTGATCGACTGGAGATGCCTGTTAAGTCCGTGACGAAGAGTCATCAGGCTTGTTTTCTTATAAAGATCGCCATTCGCCTGTCTAGCTTCTGCATAAAATCAATGGAGTAATCCGTCAAGCATCCGTCTGTCTTAAGTTTCAAAGTAGGGTGCATGTCCGTTTTCAGTGATGTACTTGCGAAACAGGTTGGCTGCTGACTGTGTATTTCTGTGAGTGTTCTTCACATTTTTTTTGTGTAAAATTCATTTTAAGTCAGCGTTGCTAACAGATGCAAACCTGTCTTCTGCCATCTTGTCAACAAACTGACAGCCAAAGTAGACGTTGTATTGCGTTATCGGTCGTTATCGATAGAAGGCATCGCTCAATTAGCTTGCGCTACGCTGCACGCAAGGTGTACTTGGCTCCACCAGTGGTCAACTAAGCTATGTGGTACAGCTCAGAAAGTGACGAATGGGCCAATCAGAAGTTGGCAAAATCCCATACCATATAATAACTATATTTATGGACTCCATTATTTTGAGAATAAATAGCACAGCCTTTAAAAACTTGTGTGAACAACACTAATCTTTGGTATTTTGGGGAGGAGAGAATTTTCTTCTACTCATTTGATGCTAATTCCACTGCAGTGACCAGTAGACTGGTTTTTGACGCATCATTATGTGAATGCAGCACAATCACAACTTATGTAACACTTATTTATCAGAGCTCAACTTCTGCCTTTGCTGCAAAACTCACCAAAAATTCAATCGATACAATACAACATGTGTTTTCTGTTGTAGCAGGTACCTTGATAATGCCAAGCGCAGCAATGTTTTCGCTGAAAGAGGTTGTTGCGTTTCCACTTCCCCACAGGGCTGCCAGAATCCCGCCGATGCCTTCTATGGCGATACCACGATTGATGGCATGGGTTGGTGGAGGAGGAGCACCAGACAAACGTGCACAAGTGTAGTAGTCACTAATGGATTCCATGGTAGATGCCAAAACACCTGCCATCATACCCAACACTGATGACACACTCAGAGTGGGCATACCCCACTGACCTACAGGCACACATTAACTGCAAATTAGTTTTCAAACAAATACAAAAGAACTGACAGAGACTGTAATCGACCTTTCAGATAAAAGAGACATGGTAAGGTTCACTATCAGTAAGTAACAAACCCCACAATACAGTACATGTAGCCAAACACAGGAATTATGTGAGAATCCAAAGTGATTTATTTACAAGTACGTATATCCCAAGTGAAAAAATCCACACAGTGTATAAATGGGGCTAAGGGCAGGTTAATCCACAAAGTTGGTGCACAAAAGGAGAAAGGTCAATCACCTACAGTCTTTTTCCGGACAGAATCCTGGTAGCGCAGTGTACGTGGAAACAAATAGGACTTCACCAGGTCAGATTAGTACAAAGGTGCTAAACCATTAGCAATTTTATAAGTAAGCAGGAGCATTTTAAAATCTCCTCTAACCCACACTGGGAGCCAATGAAGAGAGGCCAGCAATGGAGTAATGTGTTAAAATTTGCCAGTTCCAGTCAGGATATAAGCTGCCGCATTGTGCGCAATTTGGAGACCTTGAGTAGTCTTCTTTGGCAGACCAGATAAAAGTGTGCTACTATAAACCAATTGTGAAGTCACAAAAGAGTGGATTAAAATCTCAGCATCCTTAAAAGACAAGGTAGTTCTAACCTTAGTGATGTTTCTCAAATGAAAAGAGGTGATTCTAGTGACCTCCTTTCTGGTCCAATAATAAGCATTTCTGTCTAAGCTGAGTTAAGGAGCAGGAAATTTGATGATAACCAGCTTTTAACAACAGTTAGACAGGTCTCAATTTTAGATCATTCAGAACCATCGTTCATTGGCAATGGTATATACAATTACAGATCATCAGTATAAAAATGAAAGTCCAATTGGAACAAACGGACAATCTGACCCAGCTGCGCTTACCATCGCAGGGTAATGATGACGTCCATGGCATCTTAGATGAGATCGTAGCCCAAATGCTGAAGTGCAATTGCGTCCACACACTGGGCATACAACAACAGTGCCAGGGTCGGGTCTTCTTCCCTTTCTGGCTTGCTGCTTGCGAGCCAACTCATCTTGTCTGTTTTTGTCAAAGGTTTTTATTCCTTCATGAAGAGCATGGTGCCATGCACATCTGTCAGTGGTAATGGACTCCCATTCAGGATGACAGATACTGCATGTGGCAAGGGACGACGTCAAAGAGTCCTTGAAGCGCTTGTAGGGGCGTCCAACCTTCCTCACGCCGGCAGCAAGCTCGCAGCAGAATACTGTCTTCGGGAGTTGCGTGTCATCTATGTGTACCACATGTCCAGCCCATCTTAGTTGAGCTTTCATGATGAACGCTTCAATACCGGGCATGTTTGCTAATCGGAGCACTTCTGTGTTGGGAACCCTGTCTGTCCAGGAGATGCCAATGATCTTGCGCAGCCAACGGAGGTGAAACTGGCCCAATACTTTCAGCTGTTTTTGGTACAGTGTCCATGTCTCACAGCCGTAAAGTAGGGTCGTTATGATGACTGCCTTGTATACTGCCAGTTTTGTATGAGCTTTGATGCCACGTTCACCCCACAACCGTGTCCAGAGCCTCCCTTTGAAATCCTGTTCGACACCTCTTTGTCCATGCTGCAAGATGAGATCAGTATTCTTCCCAGGTACATAACATGCTCTACATTGTTGAGAACTGTGCCCTTAATCACAATGTGAGGGGCTGGTACTATGAGCACTGGTGCAGGCTGAAACATCACTTCTGTTTAATTCAGGTTAATTAGTAGTCCAAAAGCTTGACAAGCAGCTAGCGAGCTCTTGCAAATCTACCTCGCTATAAGCAGCAAGGGCACAGTCGTCTGCAATGAGGAAGTCTCACCAGTACCTCCAGTACTTTGGTTTTCACTTTAAGGTGCCGTACATCAAAGAACTGGCCGTTGAATCTATGGCGATTAGTTATCCAGGCATCCGTTACAGAAAAAGCTGTTGATTGCATGGTGGCAAACATGACACTGAAGAGGGTTGGCGCCAAGACGCATCCTTGTTTTACTCTGCTTGTGATCAAGAACAAGTCAGACATCGTGTCTTTCTTCACAACACGGGCCATCATGCCATCATGGAAAGACCTAATGATGTTGACAAAGTTTGGGGGATCAGCCCAGTGTAGATAGGATAATCCACAGACCCTCTCGACTGACTGTGTCAAACACCTTTGTTAAGTCCACAAACAAAATGTACAGGTTTTGATTCTGTTCACAGCACTTTTCCTGAATATGGTGAAGTGTGAATATCATGTCAGTGGTTCCCCTGTTTCTTCTGAAGCCGCACTGGCTTTCAGACACCACATCATCCAGCAGATGTCGTGTGATTTGGCGATGCAGGCCAGAGAGAAAACTGACCCACCTTTCGTCAAAAAAGTGAAAGCTTTCTGTCACAGCCCATGGAGAAGCGGGTCAGCGGGAGAGACCCGTAAAACGATCCGCGGATGTACACGGTAAGGAGTCGGAGTTTATGTATTTATTTATTTTAAATATTTAATAACTAACGATTTTCTCTTTTTTCAGCAGGCAGTGGAGGGAGACCGTCTATTTTCCACCGACACGCAAGGCTCGAAGATATTCTGAGCTGGGATTAACCTCATCACGCAACTTTCTTGAAAATGTGTAGTCTGTTTTTATTTTTTTATTTTTTCTCTTATTCCGATGGAACGGGAGAATTCATTTGAAGAGGTATATTAACTGAATTTCTTGAGGTAGATTCTTCCTGCTACAGATTTTAAAAGATGGAAGGAGAGAATTCACATCGGGAAAATAACTTCGGACGTGTATTGGATTTAAACGCTTCAATAATCGACTCAGCGGGGAGCGCTCCTGGAGCAGATGGCCCATTACCCGAGGCGTTAAATTCGCCGCCTCGAAATAACATCGAGTCCGGAGAGAGACTTTTAAGCCGTGTTCGTTTAACACCGTTAAATGAGGCTCTTAACAATTTAGCGGCTGAACGAGAATCGGAAGAAATTAACCCCTACATCATTTCTGCGATTAACGCTATAAATTCGACGGTCCAGTCTGATACTGAAGAGCCCCCTGACCCCCCGCACACCTCACCTCCAGACGAGTCCGGTCCCGCGGCGTTGAACCAGGTACGTCTGACTCCGTTAAATAACGCCGTAAACCTCCTCGCGTGTGAAGTTAATCCTCACGTCCAATCCGCGGTGGATGAATTAAATCAAACGCCTAACGACGCTCGCGCTTTTTCACCTTTAAGAAGTCCCTCCCCGCGCAATGCGCGCGGAGAAGAGATTTTAAACAGAGCTCGTTTAACCCCGATAAACGCGGCGATCTCTGTTTTGATGGAAGACGGGGATGATGCACGACCGGGACCCAGCCGACACTCTCCCATGACGGGTGGTGGGGCTGCTAACGTCATCAGGAGACCTGCTTTTAACAATATCGAAATCAGGCTGCCTCTCAATTTCCAGCGCGCCGACGAAATTCCCGACTACGCGGAATTTTACCGTAACGTCGTTGGGGCTCTTCATAACTCGGTCGAAAAGGCTTTAACACACGCCAGGGCCGGGGACTTTATCCAAATGGAGATTCGTGGGGACTCAGTCTGCAACGAGGCCGCTTTGATCAGCTCATATAACGACGCTGACGATGTGACGGGCTTCCAAAATCTGTTAGAACGATTGATACAATCGAATTCCAACGTTTTAGCCGACGAGTCTCTGGAATTAGTGGTTCAAGTCATCCGCAACCAGAACGGCGCAGGGAAGCGCAGAATAGATGACCTCCTCCATCACGAGGTTCTGAGGAAAAAATCCAAATGCCTTAATATCGTGTATAATCCTGACAACAGTTTATGTTTCGCGATAAACCTCGTTCAGTTATTGAATCCTCATCTGAGTATGCACGAGGCGGAGCAGCGCAGGCTGGCGTTACAAAATAGCGTCGGATTAACGGAAGCTACGCCGGTCTCCTTAGAGCAGGTGGGAAAATTTGAAAACGCTCTGGGTTGTAAAATTGTGGTGTTTTTCAGAGCCGAAGGGGAGAGAAAGCTGACAAAATTCCAGACAGGAATACCGGCGCAGCAGAAAACTCTTTTCGTTTTTCTGTTTAATAATCATTTTTACGGAATCATCGATTTAAAGAGATTTTTGGGAGTGAAATATGTATGTAAGTTTTGCTTTGAGGGGTACAATAACCCCGCCTCCCATAATTGTCCGTCATATTGTAAAATTTGTGAATCCACGCAGTGTTACGAGAAAAATAACCCTGTATTCTGCAGCGAATGTAACAAGGAGTGTCGCTCTCCCACCTGTTACAGCCTGCATAAACAGCCGAAGTATCGTCCTTCCGCCGGTAAGTTCGTTAATGTGTGTGATAACAGAAAAAAATGCCCTCGATGTAAACGTGAGTATTACATAGCGTTTTCTAAAAACAGCGCTCCGCACGTGTGTAAGCAGAAGAGGTGTCATATATGAAGCGAGGGTCACCTCTGCTATATGACCCCGCTCAAAGCTGAAGAGACGCATTCAGAGAAATATGTTTTTTATGATTTTGAAACGTATGTCGATAATAACGGGGAACACGTACCGTTTTACGTCAGCGCTGTAACAAAGACGGGTGATTTTTGGAGCGCATGGGGGGCAGACTGCGTAGCCCGCTTCTTTAAACATTTTAGAACGAGAAAATTCAAAGAATACGTGTTCATCGCTCACAACTCAAAAGGTTTTGACGGCTATTTGCTTCTAAAGTATTTAGTCCAGCAGGGCGTAACCCCCGCTGTGATTATGACCGGGAGTAAACTATTACTCATGACAGACGCCGCCTTTAAACAGAAATATATAGATTCGTTATCTTTCCTTACAATGCGCTTATCTCAGATGCCTAAAGCCCTGGGGATCCGGCTGAAAGACGAAATCATCCGCAAAGGTTACTTTCCGCACCTGTTCAGTTCAGAAAAAATCTGAACTATGTCGGTCCGTACCCGGACTCAGCGGCTTACGGGGTCGCAAATATGTCAGAGGGAGAAAGAGAGGAATTTAACGCGTGGTACGTGCGGAAAAAAAACGCAATTTTCGATTTTAAAGCCGAGGCCGTTATGTATTGTGATAACGATACAAAAATCTTGGCTGCAGCCTGCTCCAAATTTATGTCTGAATTCGTCGCTGAAACACTCGTGGATCCTTTTACCTGCGTTACAATCGCCTCGGCGTGTATGAAAGTCTTCCAAATTAACTTTCTTGCTCCAAAAACGCTGGCGATCCCCTCCGCCGACAATTATAGAACGAGGCATAAAAAATATTCGGACGTGGCCGTGCAATGGTTAGAATGGGTTGCTGAGACGCAAAACATTATCATCGATCATGCTCTAAACAGGGGCGAGAAAAAAATAGGAGGTTATTATGTTGATGGGTATGCTCAGATTGACGGCCGGATAAAAGTGTGGGAGTTTCTCGGATGTTTTTACCACAGGTGTGCAAGGTGTTTTACACAGCATGAAATAAACCCTCTCACAAACACCTCATTTGGAGAGCTCCACGCAGCGTGTCAGAAAAAAATAGCCTTTCTGCGGGCTATGCCGGGCGTCACCCTCAGCGTAATTTGGGAGCATCAATGGCTTGAAATGAGGCTGAGGGATGAGAGCGTTCGGTGTTTCCTCGCCCGCAGGGGGTTACCGGCCCCCCTCGAACCTCGCAACGCTTTATACGGCGGTCGGACTTGCGCGGCCCGTCTGAGGTACACGGCTGAGCAAGATGAGACGGTCTATTACGTCGACGTGACCTCGCTGTATCCTTACGTTAACGTAAATTTCACATATCCCACGGGGCATCCGGAAATTATCGAGAGAAATTTCCGAGACCCCAGGACTTATTTCGGGCTCATCAAAGCCATTGTGTACCCGCCCCAGGGGCTAAAATTCCCCGTCCTCCCACACAGAACTCCTCACAGTAAACTGGTGTTTACTCTGTGTCGCACCTGCGCTGATGAAAATAATCAAGCTGCAGCGTGCACACACAGTCAGCAGCAGAGAGCTCTGTCTGGGACTTGGACGACCCCGGAATTCCACAAAGCTCTGGATACAGGCTATGCTGTAGCTAAGATTTTTGAAGTCTGGCATTTTGAGGAAAAAAGTGATAAAATCTTTGAGGGGTACATAAACACCTTCTTAAAACACAAGCAGGAAGCCTCTGGTTTCCCTCCCGAATTTGATAAAGACTCCGAGAGCAGAGAAAAATACATCACGGACTACTGGCTGAATCAGAAGATTCGTTTAGACCCAGAAAAAATCAGTCACAATCCGGCAAAACGACAGATGGCTAAGATCTGCCTCAACTCCTTCTGGGGGAAATTCGCCCAGAGGGCAAATCTGACGCAGACCGCGCTCGTTAAAAATGCTGACGATCTGTTCAGGTATCTGTTTTCTGAAGAGTACGAGGTCACATATCTAACATTCCTCAGCAGTCAGGCGGCTATGGTTCAATGGAGGTACGGCCCGCGGCACGTCAGCCGACCGGGTAAAACCGTCAATATTTTCATCGCGGCGTTTACAACGGCGTACGCGCGTTTGACCTTGTACGGTTTTATGGAGGCTGTGGCAAATCCTGACAGGATTCTGTATTATGATACCGATAGCCTGATTTACGTTTGTAGGCGGGGTGAAACCCCGCTGCCTACCGGTAATTATCTGGGGCAGCTCACCGACGAGTTGAACGGCGACGTCATCACAGAGTTTGCAGCGGCGGGACCTAAAAGTTACGCATATAAAACCGCACGAGGTAAAACGGTCATGCGTGTGAAGGGGATCACTCAAACCCACGAAAGCTGTCAGAAAATAAACTTTGACAGCGTCAAAGATCTGGTCGAGGGTTATATAAAAGATCCCGCCCTCGCTGCATCTATCATAACGCCGCAGCAGGGAATTAAACGTCATAAAAGCAGTTTCAGTTTGACAAACGTGTCATTTCAAAAATCCTTCAGGGTGGTGTATGACAAGCGGCGTCTTTTAAAGGACGGGGAAACCGAACCGTTCGGATTTTGAAACATGTCTTACTCTGGAAATACGGTGGAGATTGACCCCAGACTTCAGCTCCCATTCTCCTGTCTCATCGTTGGACCGAGTGGTTCGGGAAAGACTGTGTTTGTGAAAACATTGCTGGAAAATTGTAGCCACGCTATGAGATATGTGCCTGACAACATTGTATGGCTGTATACGTCTGAACAACCTCTGTATTCTGAACTGAAGAATAAAAATATTAAATTTGTAAGAGGACTCCCTGACTCATTTCTGGACGACAGCCTTTTCCCTGAAGGTCAGAGCCATCTGGTTATTTTGGACGATCTCATCTTTCAAGCAACGGATCATCCTGAAGTTGTAAGAATTTTCACCCAGTACAGACATCACCGGAATATGCGCGTCATCATGATCACACAGAACGTGTTTCATAAAGGGAAATACAGTCGAACCATCAGTTTGAATTGTAATTATATGGTGCTGTTTAAAAATCCCAGAGACAAGTTACAGATGAACATTCTGGCTCAGCAAATGTTTCCCGGCAGAAAACAATTTTTTTTGGAGGCACTTGATGATGCTACGAGCGTACCTTACGGGTATTTATTACTGGATTGCACGCAGGAGTGTCCAGATCAGTTCAGACTGAGATCGGGATTACTCCCGCACGAGTGGCCCACAGTTTATTTACAGAAAGATAAACGGATATGAGCTCTCTTTTAAAAAGGAACGCCCCCGCTCTTAAAGCGCTAATCAGAGCCGGGGCGAGGGAGCGTCACTACAGCCTGAAGACCTGCAGGCCGGAGCTTCTGAAAACTTTATCCGAGATCGCTTTGAATATATTAAAGGGGAATATCGCCTTGAGCGACTCTCAATTCCGGGCCTTGAAAAAACGAAAAAGAGTTTTACGTCTTCTGGCCGACAGAAAAAACAGTTATAAAAAGAAGCGGAGAGCGCTGATTCAGACGGGCGGCTTTCTCCTGCCTCTGCTCGCCGCGGCCCTGCCCGTTATAACGAGTCTAATAGTACCCAGAGGATAATGGCGTTCAAAGCGGCGCAAAAGATGTTTTTACTCACTCCACAGCAGATGCTTCAACTCGGTCATTCCGTTCCGCCGAGCGGAAATAACATCAGACAAACGGCGGAAAATGATTTAGACTCGCGAATGCGAGGTATACTGGAAGAACGTACTCACTCTCCTTATGAAAAAATAAAAAAGTATGAGGCTCTGCTGCAGCGCTATTTAACCCTGATCAAGCAGGGGGAACTCGAATCACGCGTTTCATCCCCGCAAGAGACTCGCGTCGCTAAGCAACCTGAGGAGGAGGGGGTGGAGGAGGAGGAGGAGGAGGAGGATGAGACTGTCACAGAGGTCCTGAAGAATATCCCCTCCAGAGAGCGTAGAAACGCTGAATATATTATGAGGAAATTATCGAAGGGTGATACGCGCTGGAGTCCGTCGGGGGAATTTATTTACAAGGGGAAAGTCGTGAGGGGGTCTCACGCCATAGATCTTATGAAACATCTCGGATCCTCGTTCAAGAAATCGAGCCCCCCTACAGGCTGGGTGAAGTTCCTCAATATTTTACAGGAGCGGAACATCCCGGTGGCGTGCGTATCAAACCCGCAAGCCCGCGAGCAGCTTCAGAAGCTTAAAAAAGGCCGGAGCAGCTCGCCGGATGAATCCCTTCTTTTAACCGATTCGCCGGCCAGGAAGAAACTTAAGAAAAAAAAAAGACTTCCAACGCTGGGAAGGTTTCTCACCATAAAAGGAGGGTATCGAATTAAAAACTGACTGGATATTATGATCAAGATTCTTTAAAATACATCGCAGTCAGTCACGTTTTTGTATATTGTTACTAATAAAACACCGACTGAAACTCATCTCCGGCCTTCATCACTTTTATTCGGTATACGGTTTAAAAAACAACTTTCAACACTTCTCTACTTAATAACAACGATGCAAAAACATTAAAGGTATGATCGGGGGTGCATTTTCTACACATTCGGAACATTTTTCACAAAAAAACACATAAAAAAAAATCAAAGGTCAAAGGTCAAAGCTTCTTTCTACGTTTAAAAACGGGGGTTTACATCATGCAAACGCAATAAAACTTTAAAGGTATGATCGGAAGGCCGCTCTCACACATCCACCCCGTTTTCAGGCGAAAAAAACACATAAAAAAAAATTTAGGATCAAAGATTAACACTTCTTTCTGTACTTAATAACAATGTTTTAAAGCGTGCAAACGCGATAAAACTTTAAAGGTATGTTCGGAAGGCCACTCTCACACATCCACCCCGTTTTCAGGCGAAAAAAAACACATAAAAAAAATCAAAGGTCAAAGGTCAAAGCTTCTTTCTACGTTTAAAAACGGGGGTTTACTTTATGCAAACGCGTTAAAACTTTAAAGGTATGTTCGGAAGGCCGCTCTCACACATCCACCCCGTTTTCAGGCGAAAAAAAACACATACAAAAAATCAAAGGTCAAAGGTCAAAGCTTCTTTCTACGTTTAAAAACGGAGGTTTACATTATGCAAACGCGTTAAAACTTTAAAGGTATGATCGGAAGGCCGCTCTCACACATCCACCCCGTTTTCAGGCGAAAAAAAACACATAAAAAAAATCAAAGGTCAAAGCTTCTTTCTACGTTTAAAAACGGGGGTTTACATTATGCAAACGCGTTAAAACTTTAAAGGTATGTTCGGAAGGCCGCTCTCACACATCCACCCCGTTTTCAGGCGAAAAAAAACACATACAAAAAATCAAAGGTCAAAGCTTCTTTCTACGTTTAAAAACGGAGGTTTACATTATGCAAACGCGTTAAAACTTTAAAGGTATGATCGGAAGGCCGCTCTCACACATCCACCCCGTTTTCAGGCGAAAAAAACACATAAAAAAAAATCAAAGGTCAAAGCTTCTTTCTACGTTTAAAAACGGGGGTTTACATCATGCAAACGCGATAAAACTTTAAAGTTATGATCGGAAGGCCGCTCTCACACATCCACCCCGTTTTCAGGCGAAAAAAACACATACAAAAATTAAAGGTCAAAGGTCAAAGCTTCTTTCTACGTTTAAAAAACGGGGGTTTAAATTTTCCAAACGCGATAAAACTTTAAAGGTATGATCGGGAGAGCGTTCTAAGACGGGGGTTACATTTTCACACGGAAAAACATAAAAAAATAGGAACGCCGGTTAACACAAGCCGTGACAATATTTAAACTCATGCAGAGGCCCTGCTAGCTGGTTACAGGAGGTATTGCAGCTTTTCTTAAGGCAATAATGATATCTTTTCACAAAATCAGAAACCAAATCATCGTTCGCGATAGTATTTTCGGAGTATAAAGACACCACGTCCCGGTACGACTTCCCACTGGCTCTGTTATACAGATAATACACGCAGTGTTGTCCGCATACGTCGGATAACTCGTGCTGAAGCTGCTTGTTGTGATACAGAATGTTTTTAACATCTGGGAGATTCTCCAGATATTGCAGGATGCTTTTAGGGTAGTAATCAAAGTCAGGGCTGAGGCCGAACGAGTCAAAAAATGTGGCTCGACCATTTTTTTCAACGGTGAGCGCTAACCAGTGTTCTCCCGGTAAATGTCTAGGGTGGGTGTTTACAATGAAATATACGGGAGGGCCCGGCTTGATCCGGAATAACTCGTCAGACGCAAAAACACCGGCAAACAGGTCTCCTATTAAGCCCCTCATAACAGCGTCCAATTCCAGGGTGTTCATCAGTAAAAATCCACAAGGACCTGTCGCTTGGAATTAATCTCCAGGAGAGAATCATAACACGCGTACACTATCAGCGTGGTGGTATGCGGAGTCGCGACTCTGAATCTCATTTCAAGTCGCAGGGTGCCTGTGGAGACGGGGCTCAGAGCGCCGCTGTCCTCCTCCGGGTTTAAATTGAAGACGTACAGCGCGTAGCCGCGCGCAAAATCCTCCCGGTCTATACAGAGAGGCTGGTCTTTGAGGTGTCGTCCGGTCGCGGTGTAGAGATTGTAAAACTCCCTGACAGAGAGTTCGTTGTTAAATTCAGGCTGGAAAGCTTTAGCCGGCAGCTGTCTCCCGTTTTGACTGAGTGCGAGGTACTCCAGGTCATAGTGTGCAAATTCAAACGGGGACAGATCTCTTCTCCCACTGAATGCATTGTGATTCACCATACCCAGAACCACATATTTGGGCATGGTTCCTAAAAACAGGTTCTCCTGGTTGCATATCCTGGAATGGCTGGGGATCACGTAAGTCTTAACGTTGATTCGTGATAACGGGTGCACGGCGTTCCCTTTCATGAGAGCCGCGGAGTGGCCCAATCTCACTGCAGGGGATACGGTGACTTTCTTAACGAATAGGGATGCGCCCAGAATTTTCAGCTTGAAAGTGGAGGCCGCCAGCCCCATCAGGCAGAAAGCATCGCTGGCTCGAATTAATTTAACTCTTAGATCAATGTTATTCAGAAGAAGCCTCTCGCAGAAAAATATGTCCGTGTGCAGCGGACCCTGAACTTGAAATTCACGCGATTCGGCGCTAAAGCGCGCTCTGCTCACGAGGCCTTTATTCGGGCCCGCGTCATCCACAGCGGTCAAATTGTGCTGACCCGGGGTGTCCTTGTAAAACAAACCGCCCGTGAACTGCGATTTCAATGAAGCGGGGGAAAAGTTCAGCAGCGTCTCAATCATTGCCCTGTACGGGTGCGTCGCGCTGAACTGGGAAATCAGCCGGTCACCCAGAGTCACGTCGACTTGTGAGAAAATCGTATTGAGAGGATAATTTATGACGCCCACGCGGGCGTCATTAGCCAGGTCAGTCCCGTCGGCGTTTGTAATTTTCATTTGCAGATAAAGCAGCGTATTATTGAGGTCTAAATACCTCTCACCGTCTCCGGGGATAAAAAACTCGATAGGGCCCATGTCCGTCAGGGCTGATAACGGGCTGACTTCAACGTATTGGCTTTGCTCGATGGACAGCTGGGTCCCGGGGACGGCGAATAAATCCAATTCGCTCATGGTGCATTCGGGGGAATTATTTCGCAAAAGAGACATTGTTTAAGAGAAAATATCCCCGGACAACCTCCTCTTCTTATGCTTCCTTCGAACTGTTCTGCTTTTTCCGGGGGTCTTTCGCTTTTTAACCGTTTTGACCCGTTTCCCCGGGGGGCGTTTCCGGGGCCTTCTTGAGAGCACCATGATCCCGGACCCCCGCTGCTGCTCGGGCTCCTGACTCCGTCCGGCCCTCTCAACAACGCGGCTCACTACGTCGGAAGCGATGCTTCGGGCTGCGTTTTTCAGGTGAGGTTTGGCGATCGTGTATCCTTGTTTAATCAGCGGCGACACAAATTTGAACAGTTTCGAAAATATGTTCCCGAGCCCGCGCCCGTACATAACAGGAGCGCCGTGGAAGCCGTGAAGGCCGTTCCCGACTTGATTTTCATAGTAAGGCACAAATCTATAAATGTCGGCTTTGTGCGCTGCCCCAGCCATTTTTTTTTATCCCGCCGGTTTAAAATGTAATGTCACAACCACTTTACCGTATCTGAAATCCACCGTTTGATCTTGATCGCTTTTGATTTCGATGCGTATTGTCTCAATATGTCTTTTGGAGACCGGGATGTAATAAGCGGGGTTGAATTTCTTTGTAATTATTTCCCCGAAACGACCTCCAATTTCGAACGCTTGGAGGAGAGGAGCAAAAGCGTCACCCACCGCCTGAGGCTGTACAACGTCTGTATAACAGAACAGGTGATACATCCCTGCTTTTATATCGGGGTAGCGGGGACAGCTCGTGACCCCGGGTCCGCATCTCAGCCATTGATTAGGGTGCATCCCCAGCATGTACGCCGTCGGGGCTTCAAAATATACCTGGCTGGTACCGTCTCCTTCCCACAGAAACTTTTTCTGGATATCGTCATATTTTAAAGTCAGATTCGGATCTATAGTCTTCAAACGAGGGTTTATCAGCCCTGCAATAACCTCAAAGTTATCATAATATCCCGTGTCAAAATATCGCGAGTGAACGGCGAGTTTGTTCTTGCCCGTAATTTTCATCACCTGGAACGTACAGGAAGGCTTTTCCGGGATATTTAACCAGGTGTGCGGATAACAAATTTCCGTCAGCGCCACATCCCAGTCACCCTCTAGATCCAGGTGTCGAGCCAAGTCCACCTGGTAGCATGAAATTGTGTTGTCCGGGAATACTTTTAGGCTGCCGTTTGAAGGCAGAGTCATATAAAATCTGTGTTTCAGATCCCGATCCATTTCTCATATGTCGGTTGAAGATGGAAGTTCTCATATTTATACGGCCATCAGCTGGTCCGCGGGAACCCAGGAGTTAAATTTCTCGGGCCAATTTTTCCATCTGACAAATACAAATTTCTTTCCCTTGGTAAAACGTTCACGAATAATTTCTTGAACCTGATACGGTCTGTCTTTTGCTATTTTAACCTTCTGCAATTCCGGTTCATAGAATGAACCTTCAATGATCTCGCCGTCATAATCTTTCAATTTATAAACGGGCGGCGTATGTTGTATACATTCTGACACCGTGAACATTTCATCCGTAAAACTTTGTTCATATTTTTTATCAAAAACTCCCCTGAGCTTGGAGACCCTGACTATATCTCCGACCTTATATTTACACTTCACAGGCCTCCTGCGTAGGGTGGATGCCCCATACAAATTTTGAAACACTTGATCGACATTTCGATCATTAACCTCATTCGGCCTCATCTTAATGCTTTTATGATAACTCTCGTTATAAGCCGTGAGTAAAGACGGTAGGACGTCGATGTATCTTCTTGTGTTTTTAGCAGTAAAATATCTCCACATTCTCGTCTTTAGCGTGCGATTAAACCTCTCGACAACCGAGGCTTTCAGATCACTTGCGGTGGCAAAATGTAGAATCCGGTGTTTTTTCATTAAATCCTTGAACGGTTTGTTAAAAAACTCTTTCCTGGCATCAGTCTGCATCTTCAGAGGCACCCCGCTCTGCTTTAAGAGTGAGGCAAAGGCCTGTGAGACTTCGCGCCCTTGCTTTGACTTCAGAGGTCTGGCATACGCTTTTTTTGAGAAGATATCGATAACGGTCAGCAGGTACTTGTACCCGTCGTTAAAATCTGATAACCCCTGCATGTCGCATAAATCCGCCTGAAATTGGTTAAGCGGGTTTGTGACAAATACTCTATTTCTTGGAAAATGCATCCTGGCAGGTTTGTGTAATGTGTATGCATCTTCCCCCGACAGGAAATCTCTGATATGCTTCATACGAATTTTAGAGCTGTGTTGATCATGCAGAGCCCTGCATAAACGCTCCGGCCCTCCAAAACTCCCCGGATTTACCGGACTATAATATACATCCTTCATTAAACCCTCATCACCCATCTTTTAAGACGGATCTCTTCAGAATGATGAACCGGATAGTCCTTTTGCATTTTTATATGTTTTAGCGACCATAAATATTAGTCTTTTGTTTTAAATTGAACTCTGATTCAGCACCGCGGAGAGCGCTCACAGAGCAGCCTCGAGCTTTTAATAAGACCGTGTTAAAACCCCTCATTAATTCATACGAGCACCTTTTTTCCACCAAAACCTCGTTTGTATGACTCTGTCTTGCAATATGAAGCGCCTTGAGGCAACTGTTTTGTTGTGGTTTTGGCACTATATAAATTTGATTTGTAAAACATTTCACCCTTTTTCAACAATATTATAGGAAAGAACACAGGCCGTATAAGGTTTAGAATATGTGCTTTATTACATTCATTAAAGTCACACAGAGAAAAAAGCAATTGTTCATGTTTATTAAACACAGCATACGTGAAGGAAAAAAGCATACGTTCACGTACAAAACTGGAAAACTCTCAGTAATACATCTCCCCCGCATTTACGGTTTATTTCAGTATTCAGCTGTAAAAGTGTAGGAACAATCTCCCCTCTGGACACCCCCATCTGTTTCACCCGGCACACTATCACATCCACA
Source organism: Thalassophryne amazonica (assembly GCF_902500255.1). Lineage (NCBI taxonomy): Eukaryota > Metazoa > Chordata > Actinopteri > Batrachoidiformes > Batrachoididae > Thalassophryne > Thalassophryne amazonica. The sequence continues at coordinate 18,958,747 of NC_047110.1, read as the reverse complement.
AACAGAGTGTATAATGTAAGCAGATGCATCGTATTACACCGTGTAAAATCGTCAGTGGTCAAAACAGAGATTTTCAGTAGTACGTTGTACAGAGATTTTTCAGATGAATGGAGAGCCGCGCTGTAGATATGATCTGTCCAGACTCCGGGCCCGGGGCGACGTCTGATAACGTCGAAGACCCTCTCCAAAGCGCATGAAGGCGGGGCGTCTGGGATCTCCAGCCTGCGAATGACTACCCGCTCCAGCTTATACGAGAGTCCACGTATAATATAAACTTCCCGCAAGCTTTGAAAGAGAATCATCACACAATTACCCATGACTGTAAAACAATATAATGATATTTAAAAAAAAACAAAAAAAAAGCAGGTTTTTCTTCAGTCGTCTGGGTTATAGACGGCTACCATCCCCTCCAGGTCGAGATCTGCGTCTTCACCGAAACATGTGTACAGTTCGTTGATCTTTGCTTCAAAATTATCAGTGTATTTCAGCTCAGTGAGGATGTTTTCTACTGCCCCCTGAACCCTTGCAGCCGATGGGTTGAGGAAGCGCTGGGCTAGGAGCTTTACCACAGCCGGGATGAAGGTCGGTCTCCAGAGTCTCACCATTAATCTCTCAAAATGTCCGGTAAAGAAATATTCATTTAACGGGTCCAGGCACTCGTGCTGGCGCTGGCTGGGGTGATCGATCTCACACCCGTAACAGAGTTTTTGTCTGTAACTTTTGATCACAGACAAAAGTAAGTGTGCCACGCCGACTTTCACCGTTTTCAGGAATTCCTCTGACAGGAACCCGTCAGGCCGGTCAGATGCGAAAGATGTGGCGTATTTCTCAGCCGGCTCGAGGTCTTGTACCTCCCGCGGACTCGCGGCCTCCGTGACAGCGGGAAGAGACCCCACGCCTCCCGGGCTGGAAAGCGCGTGAGAAGGATGGATCTCGCCCCAGACCGCCTCGAGCTGAACTCCCCACGGGCTCTCGTACCCACCGCGGGTCCGTGAAGCCTGGCTCAGGGAGGGCTGGTCTCTTCCACAGTCGAGCGCGCAGTCACAAGCGATGTCGTCGGCCGCTGCAATGGGAGAGGTTGAGGAGCTCATGCTGGTTCATCGTCCGATGCTTGAATGAGATGTGGTCCCCTGGTTTTTATAGAAATCCCCGTGCATGCGGGGAGGAGCTACGTCAGAGTTTTTTTATTTTTTTATTTTTTTTATTTTATTTTTTTATTTATTTTTTTTAAGTAAAAAGAGGGGCCAAGTTTTTTCGGACTTCGATAACGTCCCTCCAGGCCAGGCACCTTGTAAAGAGGCCCGTAATCCTGTCGTTGCAGGTGTTGAACATCTCATGCCAGCTCTCAGCCGCAGCTGTGACGCTTCTGACGTGGCCGCTGGCACTAACCCGCTCCAACTTAATTTCACCCTCAGAGACAGTGTCAGGAGGTCCACGCTGGAATATCACCCTATAGCGAGGCCCCTGGGCGCTGAGCCAGGTGAGTTGGAAGCGTGTTTTCTTCTTTTCCGGCGTCCGATCTCCTGGAGGTTCAGGGTTGACCGTGTTGCGAATCATCGAGCCCGCCGCCGCGGAGAAGACACCCCAATCGGCGGAAGTAAGCGCCACCCGTGGGGTTCCTCGAGTGGCAGTCTCACCCTCGGCCAGAGTGAAGAAACTTACTTGGGCATAATACGGGTCGAACGTGTAAGTTAAACGTTCGTGCCCCTCCAGGCTGTACGTCAGATCTTCCTCCGGTATCGGCTGGCTCAGACGGCTGACGTACATTCTCGCTTTTTTTGGAGCAAGCGAGCCTTCTGTTGTCATGGTGATGTTAACCGGGGTCTCGCAGATGTAGCGGAGGATCGGAGTTCGTCTCGCCATGGTGAATGCTGTATGTCACTCTATCGTCGGAAAGGGGATTTTTAAACCCTTCTTCGTCCGCGGGGCATAATTCCTTACCTTTTGCTCTAAAAACACCGTTTGGCGTAAGTGATAAGGAGCATTGTTGATTGTTCGGGCTCGGGGCAGCATCTCCGCTCAGCGGGTGTCCCGCGCCCCATGATCGATCGGCTAATATCTTAAAAGAAAACATCATCTGGCGTGAGTGATAAGGAGCATTGTTTATTGTTCTTCGGGTTCATCACCTCGGGGCAGCATCTCCGCTCAGCGGGTGTCCCGCCACACACACACACACGCACACACACACACACACACACGCACACACACGCACTCACACAGACACAGCGTCTGCAACAGGTTTTACAGCCGTGGGGTCATGTTTCCGCGAGCGGCTCTATGCGTGGGTATTTGACCGTCTTGCTGCAAAGACTTACAGCCGAGAGACGGCTATTTGTTCCCCTTCTTTAATTTACGAATTAAAAAACAGAAAAGGAAACGTAATAATTTAAGAATTAAAAATATTAAAGGGGCATTAAATAATAGACAGTGATTTATGTTTAATTATTTCAGAATTAGTTAATTCTTTAATACATTAAAAAGATCTAGGTATTTTTAATCATTCTTTAATTCATGAAATAAAATGACATTAAAATATTAGACCCTGGGTGGGAGGGGAGGTATGGCTTGGAGGCGGTGCTTGGCCGGGGTTAGGGGAGGAGCTTGGGGGTGGGGCTAGGGGAGGAGCCAGGGGCGGAACTAGGGGAGGAGCCGGGGGCGGGGCTTAGGGGCGGGAAATACTGACGTCATCGACTCTGATTGGATGTGACGTCATAAGGGGCGGGGGCTCGGAGGCGGGACTAGGGGCGGGGCTTAGGGGCGGGACATAGTGACGTCATCGATTTTGATTGGCTATGACGTCATAGAGGGGGCGGGGCTTAGTGACGTGGTCGATTTTGATTGGCAGCTGTCACTTTTTTGACGAAAGGTGGGTCAGTTTTCTCTCTCAGGCCATGACCTTCTCTGCAGCACTCAGCAGTGAAATACCGCTGTGATTGTCACATGATGCCCTATCATCTTTGCGCTTATAAAGATGAGTAATGTTAGCATCTTTGAAGTCCTGTGGTACGAAACCCTCCTTCCAAAACATTTGCATTAATTCTGTTAGTTTAGCTGTGACAGCTCCCCCTCCATCTTTCAGAACCTTGGGTGGTATGCCATCTGGCTCTGGTGCTTTTCCTCCTTGGAGTTGCTAGATGGCCTTCTCGGTTTCCTCTAGGCTGGGAGGTCATCCAGGAATGCCATAAGTGGACGCTGTGGCATACCCTGGATTACCTGTTGATCAATATTGGAGTGTTGAGTTAATATTGAGAGTTGATCAATATTGAGAGTTGAGCTGCTGACTGAAGTGCTGTCTCCAGTGCTCAGTTATGATGCTTTTCTCTGTGCCATCAGCTGAACGGACAGGTGCCATAGCATTAGAAGAGGGACCACACACAGCCTTTAAGCCTGCAAAGAACTTTTTTTTGCATTACAACCCCAATTCTAATGTAGTTGGGATATTGTGTGAAATGTAAATATAAACAGAATTCAATGATTTGCAAATACCATTCAACCTATATTCGATTGAATACACCACAAAGACAAGATATTTAATGTTCAAACTGATAAACTTTATTGTTTTGTGCAAATGTTTGCTCATTTTGAAATGGATGTCTGCAACACGTTTCAAAAAAGCTGGGACAGTGGTATGTTTACCACTGTGTTACATCACCTTTCCTTCTAACAACACTCAATAAGTGTTTGGGAACTGAGGACACTAATTGTTGAAGCTTTTGTAGGTGGAATTCTTTCCCATTCTTGCTTGATGTATGCTTCAGTTGTTCAACAGGCCGGGGTCTCTGTTGTCGTATTTTGCGCTTCATAACGCGCCACACATTTTCAATGGGCGACAGGTCTGAACTGCAGGCAGGCCAGTCTAGTACCCGTACTCTTTTACTACGAAGTCACACTGTTGTAACACATGCAGAATGTGGCTTGGCATTGTCTTGCTGAAATAAGCAGGGACGTCCCTGAAAAAGACGTTGCTTGGATGGCAGCATGTGTTGCTCCAATACCTGGATGTACCTTTCACATAGATGGTGCCATCATAAATGTGTAATTTGCCTGTGCCATGGACACCAACACACCCCCATACCATCACAGATGCTGACTTTTGAACTTTGCGCTGGTAACAATCTGGACGGTCTTTTTCCATGATTTCCAAAAACAATTTGAAATATGGACTAATCAGACCACAGCACACTTTTCCACTTTGCGTCTGTCCATTTCAAATGAGCTTGGGCCCAGAGAAGGTGGTGGTGTTTCTGGATGTTGTTGATGTATGGCTTTCGCTTTGCATGGTAGAGTTTTAACTTGCACTTATAGATGCAGCGACGAACTGTGTTAACTGACAATGGTTTTCTGAAGTGTTCCTGAGCCCATGAGGTAAGATCCTTTACACAGTGATGTTGGTTTTTAATGCAGTGCCACCTGAGGGATCAAAGGTGACGGGCATTCAATGTTGGTTTTTGGCCTTGCTGCTTACGTGTAGAAAGTTCTCCAGATTCTCTGAATCTTCTGATTATATTATGGACTGTGGATGATGGAATCCCTAAATTTCTTGCAATTGAACATTGAGAAACATTGTTCTTAAACTGATGGTCTATTTTTTCATGCAGTTCACAAAGTGGTGATCCTCGCCCCATCTTTGCTTGTTAACAGCCGAGCCTTTTGGGGATGCTCCTTTTATACCCAATCATGACACTCACAATTTATTTTCATTTATATAGCGCCAAATCCCAACAAAGTTGCTTCAAGGCGCTTCACACAGGTAAGGTCTAACCTTACTATCCCCCAGAGCAACAGTGGTAAGGAAAAACTCCCTCTGAGGAAGAAACCTCAAGCAGACCAGACTCAAAGGGGTGACCCTCTGCTTGAGCCATGTTACAAACATAAATTACAGAACAATTCACAGAACAATTCACGGACGAATATACAAGAAATGCTATTGGTGCACAGGACAGGAGGGTCGCCAAGACAAATACAACTCCCATCTCTGGATGGAGCTGCACCTTAAACAGAGAGAAAAAAAAAACAGAATCAGGCATCAGAAAGACAAGAAATACTGTATAATTTGCCAGCATTAATCAACAGGAAAAACAGAAGAAATACTAAGGTGATCACCGGTCACTAGCCCTAAGCTTCACTGAAAGACCCAGAATTTAGATAAAGTTGAGGCCGCGGAACGCTCCGTTTCCTAATAAAATGAATTAAAAGACTAAAAAGAGTAAAACACAACTGCACCAGTATGCTAGCCATACGAAAGGGAAAAGAAGTGCGTCTTAAGTCTGGGCTTGAAAGTCTCCACAGAATCTGACTGTTTTACTGATGCAGGGAGATTATTCCACAGAACAGGGGTACGATAAGAGAAAGCTCTGTGACCCGCAAACTTCTTATTCACCCTAGGGACACAAAGCAGTCCTGCACCCTGAGAACGCAAAGCCTGGGCCCACTCACCTGTTTCAAATTAACTTGTTCACTTATGGAATGTTCCAAACAGGAATTCTTTGAGCATTCATCAACTTTCCCAGTCTTTTGTTGCCGGTGTTCCAGCTTTTTTGAAATGTGTTGCAGGCATCCATTTCAAAATGAGCAAATATTTGCACAAAAACAAGAAAGTCTATCAGTTTGAACATTAAATATCATGTCTTTGTGGTGTATTCATTTGAATATAGTTTAAAGAGGATTTGCAAATCATTGTATTCTGTTTTTATTTACATTTTACACAATGTCCCAACTTCATTGGAATTGGGGTTGTATGCTCATCTGCATGCTGTTTCAGTTCTGCAGCCTTTGTCTCCCACCATTTGTTCTTCATTCTTCTAAATTCTTTGCTCCTGAGGTGCTTCAGGTGGTCATGCTTTGCGGTGGATTTCTTGCTACTGTTAAACCATTGTCAGACTACTGCTGTTGTGGTGTTTACGCCTTGTATGGCCTAATATAAGTTTGGATGTGCCATACACTATATTGCGAAGGTTTCCCCATGCTTTCTCTGGGTCACTTTCCGTGGGCAGTTTCTTGATCTGTTCTCTAAGATTTCTTTCTAGCATCTCTTTAATTTCAGGATGTAAGTTTCAGGACATCAAGCTTTTTCTTGATGTTGTCTTTTCTCCTTCTGTGTCTCTTTCTGTAAGTTTTGACATAATTCTTCAAAGTGTATATAAAAAGAAAACTTGATCCAGATCTGTATTTGAATCTGGATGACCTCCAAACTTTAATGGTACCTTTCATGGCCTAGCATGTATCCGTGGTGCAAAATTGGTGAGAATCAATGAAGTAGTTTTGATGTAATCCTTCAAAGACTATATAAAGTGACACTTGATCCAGAATCCGGATCCAGACCCAGATCAACTCCAAAATTTAATGGGCTCTTCCATGGCCTAATATGTACGAGGTCTGTTAGAAAAGTATCCGTATATGCAAAAACCATATGGATTTGAATCACGTGTGATTGCATCAGCCAAGCTTGATCCTTCGTGCGCATGCGTGAGTTTTTTAACACCTGTCAGTTGCGTCATTCGCCTGTGAGCAGGCTTTGTGTGAGCAGTGGTCCACCCCTCTCGTCGGATTTTTATTGCGAATAAATGTCTGAACAATTTGGAGCTTTGCTGCATCAAATCTTTCCAGAAACTGTGAGAGACCTCCAGGTGGACACTATTCAGAAAATTCAGATGGCTTTCAGGGAAGCGGAGGGATGCGCCATGGAGCCACGAATGGCGTGGGACAAAAGCACCTCCGTGTTGGTCTCACAGGACGGCTTTCAGATGGCTTTCAGATGGCTTTCGGTGGCTTTTCAGTCGTGTGACTATCCGAGAAATTGTGCATGAGCTGGACATGCTAGAACATGTCCTATGAGGCTTCATCACGGTGTTGCTTTGCGCCATGCGGCTCCACCGCGACACGCGGAATTCCTCCGCACGTCTGTCTCAATGTGCCGAAAAAGTGCAGATGTCCACGTCTTCCGCAATTCCTGTGGAAGTCAGACGACGTCCCGGATCAACACAGCGTCCAGTGTGGAAATGAACGGCACATTTCACTGTTACAGGAGTTTTTGTCATGGAAAGAGTAGCGGAGGAGCCATTCGTGGCTCCATGGCGCATCCCTCTGCTTCTCTTTCCATGAAAAAAACTCCTGTAACAGTGGAATGTGCCGAAAAAGTCTTGATGTCCACGTCTTCTGCCATTTTTGTGGAAGTCAGACGACGTCCCGGATCAACAAAGCCTTCACGATGTAAATGATCTGGTTGTTTCAGCGGGGTTTCAGCCTGTCGATCACGCCGCGCTCTCAGACACTGTGGGCGGTCTTTAAACCGGCTGGAGCACTCCTTAATCTGTGTAATCCACATAAAATCGTCCCTGAAAGCCATCTGAATTTTCCGAATGGTGTCCACCTGGAGGTCTCTCACAGTTCCTGGAAAAATTTGATGCAGCAAAGCTCCAAATCCTTCAGACATTTATTCACAATAAAAATCCGACGAGAGGGGTGGACCACTGCTCACACAAAGTCTGCTCACAGGCAAATGACGCAACTGACAGGCATGAAAAAACTCACGCATGCGCACAAAGGTTCAAGCTTGGCTGATGCAATCACACGTGATTCAAATCCATATGGTTTTTGCAAAAAATAAAAAGGTCAGATACTTTTCTAACAGACCTCGTATCTGTGTTGAAAAGTTTGTCAAAATCTGTGCAGTAGTTTTGAAGTAATCCTGCTAAAAGCAATCCTTCAAAGCCTATATAAAGTGAAACTTGATCCAGAGTCCAGATCCAGATCACCTTCAACCTTTAATGGTTTCTTCCATGGCCTAATATGTAGCTGTGGTGAAAATTTCATCAAAATCTGTGCAGTAGTTTTGACGTAATCCTGGTAACAGACGGACAGACAAATAAATAAACACCAATGATTTTATTACCTCGGCGGACGTAAAAACACTTTCTGCTGTTTATCCACAACCAAAAGAGCTGGAGAGGTGATCTAAAGTTTATATTTATTCATTTTCTAGGGACACTTATTCTAATTATGGGTTACAAGGGAGCTGCAGGCATACCAGCATAAAGGATATGAAGCAGACTGGTACACTTGCATAAAATGCTGATATGTATGCACTGACATGATCACATGGGGGACGGACAGCCACGTCTGAGCGCATACAGCACAGCGAGGTGCCTGTCAGCTGATTCCAGCACACTGACAGCTGGAAGTGACGGGTCAGTGCACACAACCTGTAACATTACAAACACAGAGACCACTGCCAGGACAGATATATAAATAATTACGACAATACCTACATACGCAATTACATAACAAATAACCAAAATGAATGACCACATAACACAGAAACAGAGTGACACATTGGTTTGGGCGCTGAATGGACAGGTGGGAGCGTGTCCACCCACAGCAAGTCTATCATTTTGCTCTAAAATTCTGGAAAAAGTGGTTTCACAGCAGCTCTTGCACCACCTTACCGAGAATAATTTTTTTGAGCGACTGCAGTCTGCTTTTAGAAAATATCATTCCACAGAGACGGCTCTCACTAAAGTGGTGAATGATCTTCTGCTTGCAATGGATTCGGACACCACTACGGTTCTGGTGTTGTTAGATCTTAGTGCTGCGTTTGATACTGTGGCTCACCATATTCTACTCGATAGACTGGAGAATCATTTTAGGATTACTGGGAATGTCCTTGCATGGTTGACAATGACATCATACCTGACCAGTCGTTCTCACTGTGTTTTGTACAATAACACTAACTCTAAGCTTAGGGACATGAAATTTGGGGTTCCACAGGGGTCCATCTTAGGCCACCTGCATTCTCCCTTTATATACCACCCCCTGGGCACATATTGTGGCATTTTGGGATTACCTTCCACTGCTATGCTGACAATATTCATTTATCCATGCCGATAACTGCTGGGAATCTAATCCACGTAAAATCCTTAGGAGATTGCCTTGCATCAGTGAGAAGCTGGATGCCAAGCAATGTCCTACTTTTAAACTCTGACAAGACTGAAATGATGATTCTTGATCCAGTAAGACATTGGCATCAATTTGACCAGCTAACACTGAGCCTAGGCTCGCATGTCATACATCACACTGACAAAGTGGGGAACCTTGGGGTAATTTTTGATCCTACATTGTCCTTTGACTGCCACATTAGAGATTTTACAAGGACTACCTTCTTCCATCTGCAAAATATAGTGAAGAATCATCCCATCCTGTCTATGGCTGATGCTGAGACCCTGATTCATGCGTTTGTTTCTTCTAGATTGGACTACTGCAATGTTCTATTTTCTATTTTGTATTGTCAAGTGTGTCAGTAGCATGACCCAAGCAGAGGGTCACCCCTTCAAGTCTGGTCTGGTTGAGGTTTCTTTGTTAAATCATCAGAGGGAGTTTTTTTCTTGCCATTGTCACCTGTGTTCTTGCTCTCGTGATTGGTAAGTTTAGACCTTACTTATGTGAAGCACCTTGAGGCAACTTTGTTGTGATTTGGTGCTACTTAAATGAAATAAATTGAAAATAAATTGAATTTGAAGGCAGGTTGTCCAGTAACTGCTTGTATTCTACTTATGGAAGTTTGTCCGTTTTGTACTCTGAGTTGAGACAATCTCCTCTGTGATGTGTTATGCCTATGAACACACACAGCTTTGCATGCGTATCTGCTTGTGTGTGGGTGTTTGTGTGAGTGAGAAAGGCAAAGAATGAGCAGCAGACAGTTGATGGATTGATCTGTTCAATTTGTCAAGCGATCACGAAATTACACACAAACAACGTCAGAAAAAAATGACAGATGGAAACTTGGTGCCCTGTTTCACAAAATGTGATGTTTGACATGGGGGGGGAGTTATGCACTGCAAGCCATACTATAATTATTCCTCTGTGTGATTGTCATTGTGTGGTTCTTGCCGATGCAGTCTGATCACATGTTACAGCATCCACCACACAAACAGACTGACTTTGACTCCTAGATGGCAGCCACCCAGTCAGACAATTGGCCATCTACCTGTTACAGGTGACACGTGGGTGTCCCCTTGGCCTTATCCAGTTGCTGTAGTCCACAACAATAACTGTGCACAGGATCATGATCATACACTATAATGTCATCTATCTATACAGCAAGAAATGTCTATGTATGTGTATGTGGCTCACATATCTCTCTGACTGTTTGTCAAATTGATCTCAGTTTTTGCACATGGCACGATCATGTGCCATGTGCAAAAACTTTGGGGATTAATTTTCAAAACCTTTATTTTGACTTTGAAACATTAGCACTTCTAAGATGGCGCCCTCTGTGGCGTCTCTGTCCTGCAACACCTCCATTTATTTAAGGATTTCCACAAAAAATTGTTTCCCTGTTCTGTCTACTTTGTCATACAAAACCACGACACACGAGTGGCTGCGATCAGCACTGATGCGCAGCAGGTGAAAATCAGTTCAGAGTGTGCCATCTGGGTGAAAAATCTCAAACGGTAAAAAAGGGAAGGAGAGAGAGGCAGGGCAAAGGCTAACCATGACAACAGGGTCACGTTTTGAGAGGAGCATATATATATATATATATATATATATATATATATATATATATATATATATATATATATATATATATATATATATATATATATATATATATATGTGTGTGTGTGTGTGTTCTCCACTCAAATTGCAATAGCCAATCACAGATTAGTCTTTCTGTCCATCATTTACCTGTATTTTGGCATGCTTGGCACCAGAAAGTTATGTTGGATCCAAAGGGATCCAAAAAGGCTAGGACCAAAAGATATATTGGATCGGTTCCCACTGACCAATAGCATTAGAGCTTACTGCCAACAGCTAGCCAATCACAGCGTGGCATACAATTATTCATGAGATGACATCACTAATGACATAGCGGAGGTCAGGAACTTGCTGACAGATGCTGGTTGAAAAATGGCAACAAACATGTCAACAACAACAGAAAATCGTCTGCCAGCGAGGTTTGCTGAGTTCACAGAGGAGTAACTGGTGGAAATATTAAACTCCAAGGATGCCAAAAACACTAAGAAGGTAGACAAGCACGCTACTGACGTTTTAGAAGCATTCATATGTTTACAACAAAATAAATTAATCTAATTTACTTGACTCTTTGTTGTTTACTTAATTTGGGAGTGGGATGGAGAACATAACAATTGATGCATGGCAAGTCGTCCAACATGTTGGAGTCCAACAAGTAGTATGTTGGACTCCTTACCATCCATTAGTTGTTTTTATATATATATATATATATATATATATATATATATATATATATATATATATATATATATATATATATATATATATATATATATATACGAGGTCTGTTAGAAAAGTATCCGAACTTTTTATTTTTTGCAAAAACCATATGGATTTGAATCACGTGTGATTGCATCAGCCAAGCTTGAACCTTCGTGCGCATGCGTGAGTTTTTTCATGCCTGTCGGTTGCGTCATTCGCCTGTGAGCAGGCTTTGTGTGAGTACTGTTTTTTTTTATTGCGAATAAATGTCTGAACGATTTGGAGCTTTGCTGCATCAATTTTTTTCCAGAAACTGTGAGAGACCTCCAGGTGGACACCGTTCGGAAAACTAATATGGCTTTCAGGGATGATTTTGTGGGGATTACACAGATTAAGGAGTGTTACTGCCGCTTTAAGGATGGCCCACAACTGCTGAGAGTGCGCCGCGCTCCCAGCGCCGATCGACAGGCTCACACCCCGCTGAAACAACAAGATCATTTCCAACGTGAAGGCTTTGTTGATCCGGGACGTCGTCTGACTTTCACAAAAAGGCAGGAGACGTGGAGATCAGCACTTTTTCGGCACATTCCACTGTTACAAGAGTTTTTTTTCATGGGAAGAAAAGCGGAGGGACGCACCACAGAGCCGTTCATTACAAAACCACCTCCGTGTTGGTCTCACAGGACGGCTTTGAGATGGATTTCAGACGGCTGTCGGATGCTTTTCAGTCGTGTGATTATCCGAGAAATTGAGCATGAGCTGCACATGCCGCAACATGTCCTGTGAGGCTTCATCATGGCGTTGCTTTGCGCCATGCGGCTCCACCGCAACACGCGGAACTCCACTCCTCTTTCCATGACAAAAACTCCTGTAACAGTAGAATGTGCCGTTCATTTCTAAACTGGACGCTGTCTTGATCCGGTATGTCGTCTGACTAGCACAGGAATTGTGAAAAGACGAGAACATCAACACTTTTTCGGCACACTGAGACAGACGTGCGGAGGAATTCCGCGTGTGGAATTCCTCCACACAAAGGACCACTATATATTAGGACCACTATATATATATATATATAGTGTATATATATATATACAGTGGTCCCTCGCTATAACGCGGTTCAACTTTCGCGGCCTCGCAGTTTCACAGATTTTTTTTGTTGTGCAATTTTGCATGCTTCTTTTTTTAACAACTCATTGTGTTCTGCGTCCTTATCAGGTGGGCCGGTCGCGGCACCGGTCGGCATCACTGCGATTTCTCTCACTGCCTCTGATGTGATTACTGAGTCTGCGGGCTCGGTAAGCGCCGTAGCGGGCCACTCACGCCGCCCCCCTCTCTGCTGTGCAGAGCTGCGGACAACTCTGGCAACAGGTCCAGAGACTACGCTTGCTGTTTTGATGCAGAGCGCTCCGCCAGCCCACAAGGACAGACTTCTTGCGGAAAAATCTGCAGCTCCCGCTGCATGGTCTCAGTAACCGCAGCCACAGAGCTCCGTGGCCATGACTTGGATTCTTTGCGGGTCCCGCATCCGTACCCCCAGAGGCAGTGAGCGAAGGGAGAGCATTGTGAACACACATTGTGTTCTGCGTGTCTGTTTATAATCTTCTTGCCCAGAAGAAAAAAGAGTGTTTACACAGGAGAGACAAGTGAGAAAATGTTGCCTGTTTGAGAAAAGTGTATTGTGATGGTTAGCCTTTGCCCTGCCTCTCTCTCTGTCCCTTTTTTACCTTGTGTGTAGTTCTGAGATTTTTCCCCCAGATGGCGCACTCTGAACCGATTCTCACCTGCTGCGCATCAGTGGTGATGCAGCTGCTCAACTGCCACGCCTGAGCAGCTGATGAGGAGTGGGTTATATAATCCCAGGTGGGTAGTTCAGTTTTCTGGATTCTTGATTGGTTTTCCAGCCCTGAGGCCAGATTCTTCATTGACGATCCAGGACCCTTCCAGATGCCCATGATCCAGAGATCCATGATTTGAGGACTGAGCCTGATTCCTCTCTGTGACCTTGACTGCATCTTCCCGCTGCTTCCAAGAGCCTAAGACGTTGGAGCTTCCCAGAGCTACACTCAAGGGAATCTGGCCTCCCCTCTAATTCCTGTGTTAGAGTGAACTGTCTTTCCTGGTGTACCAGACTATTCCTGTGCGGCTCCCATGCTGCCTTTGATCCTGGTTACTGGCTACCTGCACGGCTACGTCATTTTGGAACTCTCTGCTCAGAGTGCGACTCTGCTACACGCCAGTTAAATTCCTCCTCATATTAGTGGGATCCCATCCTCACTCGTTCCTGTCTATAACTGTGCTATGATAAAGAACTATTCCAAGAACTCTTCCAAAGAACTGCATGAACTCTGTTATCAAACAATTAAGAACCCATATTAAACCCATATTACTGTTTAATAGATAACCCATTCAAAAATGACGAGATATATATTGTAAAATAAAATATTTTGAGGGAAAATTAAAGAACTGTGCTAAATACTGTACAGGTATATTCATTGGTTTATTATTCGTTGGTTTATTCTTATTTATATTACAAGTGGTGGCATTTGTCAGCACGGTGGCTTAGTGGTTAGCACTGTTGCCTCACAGCAAGAATGTCATGGGTTTGATTCCCACCTATGGCTTTTGTGTGTGGTTTGCATGTTCTCCCCATGTTTCTTCCTACATTTAAAGACATCCAGGTTTGATGAATTGGAAACTTTATAATTGTCCACGTCTCCCTTGCAAAAGAGGTCTTGATCTCAATGGAAGTAACCTGGTTAAATAAAGGTTAAATTAAAAAAAAAAATTAAAGCACTGCATTCTAGTGATAGCATTTCACAACACTTTATTTAGAATTCAGTTGGTTTGGTGGTTTTGGTGGTTTGGCATTATTATGTGGCATTGATCTGGTGATGGTCTTTTTTTTTATTAAATCTTTTAGCACCCAATTTTCTATAGGAATACAAACTTCCTGTGGGCACTGCACTTGTTCTTAGTAATGTCTAGAAGAGTTAGTTTATTTTTTCCTTTCTGTTCATATGATACAAATGTGTGAGCATTACAGTCACCAAAAATGATTTCAGACCCTATTTACTGATGTCTTTGTGACCAGTATCTGCATTTTTTTTTTTCTGTTGGGACTTCGGCGAGGGCGGTCACATCTCCTCCTCTCTCCTCTCCTCTGTGTTTTTCTATCTCTGCTCCAACCTTCAAAAGTCCCAACTTCACCAGACTGTG